>NW_007383482.1:0-5469 GCF_000475195.1 Diaphorina citri | reverse complement strand
GCGTGATGAGGTAGGCGAAAATGCGACGGCCCAGTTCCGGGTATTGAGGGAACAGGTATTTCTGTGGAATAATAATAATAATAATAATAATAATAAAATTAGCTTGGCTGGTAGCGCGTCTGCCTTGTAAGCGCTAGGCCGTGGGCTCAATCCTGAACGGATAGTGTTCGTTCTCGGAACGGATGGCTTTCTACTATCTTGTATTCCTAATCGCTTCGATTTCGGGACGATAAGACCTTGGCAGTTACAATTTCCTCTATGAAATCTCTTTCTTTTTTCAAGTTCACAGAATAGCACAAACTCGGTCGTTCCGAGAACGAACATTATACTAGGATAATAGAATAGAATCTTCACTTTGTTCTCTTACCTTGAATACACTGCATCCAATGCCCTGAATATCCTGCTCCAAACTCTTCTCTGTCAGCACCTGAAATTGGTAAACGAACAGAGTGAGCAATTTAATTAAATAAAAATCTATTTTGATTTTTCTGCTTTTTGGTTAAAAAGTTTCTAACATTCCTAAACTATCGCCACTTTTAGCTTTGAACAGAAGTGAATTGAGTATGAACAGAAGTCTGTGTCGTAGCATATCCATTGCCCCTCGATCAGTAAATCCCCCCATCAGATGGGCGATAAGAGACACAATACTTCCCAGCTTCCCACATAGGCGATGGGCCAAAACGAGAACAACAGAAAGTAACCCCTTGAACTATGTTTTTGCAATCGAAATAGAGTCCGAATGTGGGAATCGAACCCGGGACTTTCTGCTTGACAAAGACGTTACCACTAGAGCATTCTGGACCAGCCATGCCCCTCTGACGTCGATGCTTAATAGTAGGTATTCAACTTGTTACATTACACATTTGCATCATCAGTAAATAGTTTCTTTAGCATTAATGTGACCTACAGACTAAATTGAATACATCATTGCATAATCAACATCTCCATTACATTAGGCTGCGGTTACATTGGATCCGATTTCCAGTCGTACGACATGAGGTCGCGCCACGCGATCGGATCTAAACACAGTGGTGCCTATTACCTATGCAGCATGCATGGGATTACACTACTTTCGAATGTTTTCTTACGACTCAATTATGGAAATTTGTGACGTACGATTTTATTTTATTTTATTATTATCTCGGTTGACCCAGCACCTAAATGGGAAGTATTGTGTCTCTTCTCGCCCATCTGATGAGAGGCATACTACGGGATGGGCATGCTACGATACAAACCACAAGCGTCCAATGTAGCAGTTGTTTCATCGCTACGAAATAAAAACGGCGGTGAAACACTCATCTTTTAAATTATACAAACCACAAGCGTCCAATGTAGCAGTTGTTTCATCGCTACGAAATAAAAACGGCGGTGAAACACTCATCTTTTAAATTAAAAAAAGACTAAATTGAATACATCATTGCATAATCAACATCTCCATTACATTAGGCTGCGGTTACATTGGATCCGACTTCCAGTCGTACGACATGAGGTCGCGCCACGCGATCGGATCTAAACACAGTGGTACCTATTACCTATGCAGCATGCATGGGATTACACTACTTTCGAATGTTTTCTTACGACTCAATTATGGAAATTTGTGACGTACGATTTTATTTTATTTTATTATTATCTCGGTTTTTAATAGGTTTAACGTCTTTGTTTAACACGTCAGAATTATTTCGTGGAATAGAAATATGATTCATTGTTTTATTAATACATATTTTGATAATAATGATTGCATTTTCCCCAAGATACCTATGTAGGAAATGTGTAAAGATAGTTAAAAATAAAAAACTACTCTTTTCAGTGAACCACTTAATTTTGAGTCCAACTACCTACATGGATTAGAAGAGAGACTTGCACATTATAGGGTAGGATCTGACTCATTGACTGTGCAGTCCACAGAAAAGATCAACTTTACATAACTCACATGCTAACTCACTCACTCGTTTTAACACAAGTGAAAAGATCATACACTCACTCACTTGTTTTTTACACAAGTGAAAAGATCACACACTCACTCACTCGTTTTTTACACAAGTGAAAAGATCACACACTCACTCACTCACTCGTTTTTTACACAAAATGATAAGATTTTACTCACTCACTCTTTATGCATCTTTAATTAACTATAGTATTAAAAAAAAATAAAAAAATAGTAGAAATCTAATCAAACATGCCCTACACAAGAGGACTGTTTTGTCCCAGGGTACAGAAGTTTCGAACGAGTCTCCAATGAAGTAATAGTCACACGCAAAATCCTGAAATATCAATTGAAATTAACAACAGCCTAGAGTCAATGCCCTTGCTAATAGCAAAGGTTGAGTGCAAAGGGCATCCACTGGTAAAATTTGTAACAAACATGCCCACAGCTTCTCTCTGGCCCACACAGGTTTAATTGAATCTACCAATTGCATAATCAAATACCCACATTAAACTTATCAAATGAAATCCCCCCTGCCTAATTGCATGAAATCTGGCATACTCATGCTCTGATGTCAGACCTCATGTGTTTGACATGTGATTTGTAACCTTGACATAGGAATATAGATGAGGTACTGGGGTTACTAGTAAGTTCTATAGTAGAATAGAATCTATGAGGTGTTCCAGAGAAGGATGAGAGAAGATTTTTTTAGGGGTACCTACCTTATGCAAATCAAAAAAATAAACAGAAAAATACATTTTGAAAGAAACGGAAATCTCTCTCTCTCTCTCTTTCTCTCTCTCTCTCTTTTTTTTTCTCTCTCCCTCTCTTTCACTTGGCCTCAACAAATGCAATATTCTGAACGTAAAACAAGGGAAAATCATTGAGTCACCCAGTATGCATTTATTGAGTGAGAATATCAATATCGATGCATTAAGTACAGATGACTATTACAGGTACTTGGGAATGAAACAGCAACTCCACATTAGTGATACGAGTCTGAAGAAATCTTATGCTGACTCTTTCTATACGAGATTAAACAAAGCTCTCTTTTCTCTCTCTCTCTCTCTTTTTCTCTCTCTCTTTCTCTCTCTTTTCTCTCTCTCTTTCCCTCTCTCTCTTTTTCTCTCTCTTTTTTAGGGGTACCTACCTTATGCAAATCAAAAAAATAAACAGAAAAATACATTTTGAAAGAAACGGAAATCTCTCTCTCTCTCTCTCTCTCTCTTTCTCTCTCTCTCTCTTTTTTTTCTCTCTCCCTCTCTTTTCTCTCTCTCTCTCTCTCTTTTTCTCTCTCTCTTTCTCTCTCTTTTCTCTCTCTCTTTCCCTCTCTCTCTTCATGAAAATGGAAAAAAAAAAAAAAAAAAAACTCTATAATAACACTGGACACTGCTCCTTTTTGTAGCAATTTCCCATTGATGTGACTTCTGAACAAGTAATAATAATACTGGACAAAAAATAATAATAATTTTGGAGATCAAAATTAAAAAAATAATGTAAAGCAGGTCAATTATTTCCCTCTTGAATAAGGTGTCAGTTCTCTCAACAGGTTGTGTACCACTTCTCTACAACACAGTGTGATGTCTGCCAAGAAATTATTGAGGGCAAGGTTTTGTCTTCCATTACTCATTACTTCCTCTCCATTTTAGACTGTGAGTTTCTCTCTCTCTCTTTCTCTCATTCTTTCTCTCTCCTTATCTTTCCAAAAGAATTATATCCAATAAAAAATAATACAAAATCATTTAATGTATTTTGAAGAATTTTGAGAGAAGAAATTGATGTTCTCCTTCAAACATTTGACAATCTATATAAATGAAACTGTAGATTTGTATTTAATATTTATACCATACGAGTACATGTATGTACCTACAACTACATTATAAAATGCTCTAGACTCTAGATGTTTCTGAGTAAATAACTGTTGTTCTCAATAATCCACCCACATTATACTTTATACTCTTTATAGAATACCTACATACTTATACAGTGGAACCTCGATATAACGAAGAAAAGTCGATTTCCCTTCCCTTAAGACGCAAAAACCTCAGTATAGCGAAGTAAAAAGAATAGATACAACGAAGTAATTTGGGGCACGGATTCGAACCCTCGACCTGGATGAAATGGAGAAGTGGCGAATTGAAGAGTGATATCAAAATAATATTGTGTAAGTTTATTTATTAAAAAAAGTTGAAAATGATAGTGGTTGCTTCCTTAGAGTAAATGATAGTGGTTGCTTCCTTAAAGTAAATGGGTATGGGAGTAAGTAACAATAAGGGAGGACTCACCACAGGATCTTCACACACATGCACACTCTACAACTCACACACTTCGACTGCCACGAATCATGGGTGTGTCACATTCAAGAGCTCCCAGAACTGCTGACATCAATATAATGTCTATCTATTGTTCAATTTGCAAGTTACTGGGTAGCTCCGGTGACAGTAAATAACTGTTGTTCTCAATAATCCACCCACATTATACTTTATAGAATACCTACATACTTATACAGTGGAACCTCGATATAACGAAGAAAAGTCGATTTCCCTTCCCTTCAGACGCAAAAACCTCAGTATAGCGAAGTAAAAGGAATAGATACAACGAAGTAATTTGGGACACGAGCCCGAGAAAATTACCTGAGTATAACGAAATTGATTGAATTTTAACCTCAGTATAGCGCAGTAATCTTTAAAGCGAGTAGAATTACCTCAGTATAACGAAATTACTCTGATTTTGACCTCAGTATAGCGAAGTGATCTTAAAACCGAGTAAAATTTTACCTCAGTACAACGAAGTTACTCTGATAAATGTATGAGAGCTATGCAAAATAGCAACGGCGACAGGGCGTCCCCTTGGAAGATGCCTTTTTTATGGTGATCTCACCTGTTTCTAAGTGCAAAATAGCAACGGCGACAGGGCGTCCCCTTGGAAGATGCCTTTTTTATGGTGATCTCACCTGTTTCTAAGAAGAAGAAGAAGAAGCAGGTAGATAGATATAATGTAGATATAACCAGGTTAGTATGGAAATTTAACCATAAGTCAATACATAAAACTAAAATATGTCAACAACAACCTATGTATGAGTGAGTACTGTAGTTGTACCGGGCGGGAATCAAACCCGCGGCCTAGCGCTTACAAGGCAGACGCACTACCAACTAAGCGAACTAGGCCTGGCAAAAAATCGAATGAAACTCACGACAAGTGAGAAAGGGACTTTACATATAGAACAACTTTACCAACACCGGTAGTCACACCTACCTGTACACTCCTGAGTTAGCCGTTTCTTAACATTGATACACAAGAGGACTGTTTTGTCCCAGGGTACAGAAGTTTCGAACGAGTCTCCAATGAAGTAATAGTCACACGCAAAATCCTGAAATATTAATTGAAATTAACAACAGCCTAGAGTTAATTCCCTTACTAATAGCAAAGGTTGAGTGCGAAGGGCATCCACTCGTAAAATTTGTAGTCGAAACCAAATGTCAGCCTAAAATCTCATAGACTTTTTATTATGTGGAAACACTTACCCGAATATAGGCAATAATATA
>NW_007383481.1:0-5471 GCF_000475195.1 Diaphorina citri | reverse complement strand
AGGCTTTTGAATAAAAAGGGCATAACCATACTTGGGCCCTTTATTGGGGGAAAACAAGCTTTTGAAATGCTGCAAATGATGTTAAGAATCAGTTACAAAAAAAATCTGTTGATATTTTCCTTATAAATCAAAATAGCAAACTACCAAGGAGCTCAAGTAGTGGAGGGAGGGTACCCTATACCTCATGTGTTAGAAAAGCGTATCCTTAAAAAAAATATATATATAAACAAACCGCCATGTTGTGTTCATAAGAGTGGCGCGAATTTCAAATTTTGAGAACCATCGGGTTTATTAGTGCATGATTATGAACTTTTTTCACACAAGAGCTTATTTCAACAATAATGATGAAATAAGCTCTTCGTGCTGTTATTTTACTGGTTTTGGTTTTCAAAATTTGAAATTCGCGCCACTCTTATGAACACCATGTTGTGCTTTTTTCATTTTTTGAAGGATACACATCGGAATCGTTACTTCCCCTCCCCTACCTTATACCTCCATGCAAAATACACTACAACAAAAAAGTGAAAAATAACTACAAAAACGGCAAAGCAGAGAAAGAGAGAGAGAGAGAGATAGAGAGAAAGAGAGAGAGGTTTTGTGTTTAATCGGCTTACTAGAAAATAAATATACAGGGTATTTGCCCCATACTCCCCCAATCTCGAACCCGTAACTCCTTAACTGTAAGTCGGACAATCTTGAAGGTTGCACCAATCGATTCCCCGTCAAAAGTTACATGAGAGAGAATACTCACATCCGAAATGTATACATACTGGGGATTTTTATGGGGTAAAATACTTATTTTACGCGTTAATTTCCTATGTGGTACTTTAGGGTTGAACACCCTGTATCTAGCTGTTCTTACTCTGGCTGTCTTGCCTTTTTTAGAAAAAAAAAAAAAAAAAAAAAAAAAAAAAAACACTCCTGTGTTTTTTTCTTTTTTAAAAAAAAAAAAAAAAAAAAAAAAAAAAACGAGACATTTTCCCGTCTCGTCTGTCACAAAGTCACAAGTCGTGTCTTTTGGACAAATTTTAGGATACACTCACATGCAAATATTTCGGGAAAATCTTTTAATTCAATCGGATCAATAATTAGTTAATTAGGTTCCTATGTAGGTATGTATAGTATAGGTAAATGTTTCCATTGTAAATAGAGCCAAATAGAAAACTCACGACGGTATCTATTTTGAAGGCAACAGCCTAAGTTTTTTTTGGCTGTTTCGAAATACGATTGTCTGTCGTCAGAGTAAACTAGTAAAGGAATGGAAGTGTTCCGAATTTTCTGTACTCAAGTGTATAGAAAGTTAAAATATCTCCTAGCTTTTTTTCCTCCTTCTTCTCCTTTTCTTTCTAAAACTCCTCTTATTCCTCCTCCTTCCTAATTCTCTTTCACACCACTCCAATGCAAAACTGTAGAAACAATATCCTATCTCACCTCGTCCGAGCTCATCTCAGCCCTGTTCATAAACACAGCCTGATTCGTATATGTAATCAGTCAGTCTCTCAGACGGTCTGACTGATTCGTATGTGTAATCAGTCAGTTTGACCCTTGATTATATCTTCATGCCCGCACGCACAAACCGTGTGTCAGACCATCCGAACGTGTGAGATAGGAAAATCTTCAGACCGCGCTCTCTCAGCTTGTCTGACTGATGTAACATACTTTCTACGCCACTGATGCTGGCCTCTTCCTGTCATAGGATATAACTCGACAGGAAGGAAACAAAAACATGTAATCAGTCAGTCTCTCAGACGGTCTGACTGATTCGTATATGTAATCAGTCAGTCTCTCAGACGGTCTGACTGATTCGTATATGTAATCAGTCAGATCTCTCAGACGGTCTGACTGATGTTACATACTTTCTACGCCACTGATGCTGGCCTCTTCCTGTCATAGGATATACATAACTCGACAGGAAGGAAACAAACTATGCTGACGGTTGACAAGTGACAAGTTTAATGCTGTCGTCACCACCCGAAAATCTTGCACACAGAAACATGATGATGAATAAATCAACAATGAATGGGGTTCATTTTCTACAATATCTTCTCAAATGCGAACATTTACCCACAGGACGGGATTAAAATCTGAAACTCTGAAATCTGAAGAAGAAAAAAAAGGTCTAAAATCGATGCTTGGACATCATTATTATTATTTTCTACCCGAAAATCTTGCACACAGAAACATGATGATGAATAAATCAACAATGAATGGGGTTCATTTTCTACAATATCTTCTCAAATGCGAAAATTTACCCACAGGACGGGATTAAAATCTGAAACTGAAATCTGAAAAAAAAGGTCTAAAATCGATGTTTGGACATCATTATTATTATTTTCGTTATTCTGCACAACTTTGTTTTAAAGGTCTTTTAAAATCTGAGGTTCTGATGCTTTTCGGGGCCAATTTTTTCGAGATTTTCCCCAAGGATCCAAGGGAGGAAGAAGGTAGGTAGAATCCTGTCTTTTCATTACTTTCTTACATTATCTATTAATCTACCTTATGCAATAGAGGATATCAAGGCATTTGCAGCAATGCCAGCTTAAGTAGTCTTCTGCAGATTATGACGATGGGTCAGCTCCCTGGTTAGGGGTCACCTGTGCTCGCGTTGCACGCGCGGGAGACCCGGGTTCGATTCCCGGCGGGGTCAAGAAATTTGTATCATGCAAATGATTGATCCCGTGACTGGCTGTTGTGGGGCCCACTCAGCGGACCCGGGTTCGATTCCCGGCGGGGTCAAGAAATTTGTATCATCCAAATGATTGATTCCGTGACTGGCTGTTGCGGGGCCCCGGGTTCGATTCCCGGCGGGGTCAAGAAATTTGTATCAAGCAAATGATTGACTCCGTGACTGGATGTTGCGGGGCCGTTGAGGAAAATGAGTAGCTATGACATATAAATGCGCATAGCGACCGGTGCCAGCATGGTAGGTAAACATTGGATGTTAGATGTTAGGATTATTGAGATATTGGGAAAAATCCTACAATGCTGCAGTGAGCACCAAAGTTGTGATATAATAATAATAATAATAACAACACAAAGAAAAAAGAAACTGCATTTTCATTCCTTTTCCTTCACTTTTTCTAGTTTCTCCTTTTCCTTCACTTTTTCTAGTTTCTCCTTTTCCTTTATTTTTTCTAGTTTCTCCTTTTCTTTTATTTTTTCTAGTTTCTCCTTTTCCTTTATTTTTTCTAGTTTCTCCTTTTCCTTTATTTTTTCTCTTTCTCTTGTTTTTACTTTCTGTTATTATTTTTCTTTTCCTGTCTCATTTTCTCCTTCTCTTCTTTACGTTCTAGTCTTCTTCTCATTTCTTCTTTCAAAAGTCTTCTCTGTATTATAAAAATCTCTCTTCCTCTCTCTTTGCTTTCCTTCTCTCTCTTCCTCTCTCTTTGCTTTCCTTCTCTCTCTCCCTCTCTCTCTCCTTCCCCGTCCTCTCTCTCTCTCTATCACCTTATCTCTCTCATTCATTTTCCCTTCTGTATACACAGACATTGTTTAGTTTCCTCTCTCTCTCTCTCTACATTATTTACACCCTATTTATTTTTTCCAAACAAATTTTTATTATGATTTCTCCCTCTCTCTTTCCTTTCCTCTCTTTCCTAACCTCTTCTTCTTCTTCTTCTTCTTCTTTCTCTCCATCTCTCTCCTTTCTTCCTCTCTCTAATGTTTGTTCTCGGAACGGCTGGGTTTCCTTATCCTGTCTTCCTTCTCTCTTCGATTTCGGGACGATAAGACCCTAGCAGTTACAGTTCCCTCTGTCAAACCTCTTGAAAAAAAAATCTTCCTCTCTCTCTCTCTCTCTTTCTCTCTCTCTACTAAAACTGAAGCTCACTCCGTTCGGTTCGATTCCCGCCCGGGGCAAACTTTATCCTAACAGATAATGTTCGTTCTCGGAACGGCTGGCTTTCTCCTATCCTGTCTTCCTTCTCTCTTTGATTTGGTAACGATAAGACCTCGGTGGTTATATTTCCCTCTATCGAAACTCTTTTTTTTTTTTAAGGAAATAGAAAGTAAAAAAAATGTAGGTAGGTAATAGATATAGGTAGGTAATGTACCTATAAATAAACGTATTATCATTTCATGTGTTTAAGGTTTACCTATAAAAACGGAATCCGCAGCTGTGGCTTTCTCTTTCTATCCTATAGGTACCTCTCCTTCCACTTCTACTTCCCCTAATATATGTTCCAGTAAGGGAGTAACGTGCCTCCCCTCTGCTCCCTCAGAAAAAGGGCCCTTACCAGGCCTCAAAGGGCCCTCATTGGATAAAAAAATTCTTTTATCATTCTACATAATATGACTCTCCTTCCACTTCTACTTCCCCTAATATATGTTCCAGTAAGGGAGTAACGTGCCTCCCCTCTGCTCCCTCAGAAAAAGGGCCCCTATCAGGCCTCAAAGGGCCCTCACTGGACAAAAAAATTCTTTTATCATTCTACATAATATGATGAACAAGTTGAATCAAAATCATGTACATATTAAATATGCCATATTTGTTGGGTAGACCTAAAAAACTGATTACATAAAATTCAAATGATTGGCCATAAGGAGTGCGAAAATTAGCTGACTGACCATAAGGCAATAGGCAAAACGGCGGATTACATCGTTTGGCGAAAGAAAATTTCGGAAAAGTCGTACCATTTTCCAGCAGTACAGGAAAAACCACTTTGTTTTTTGATAGAGGCCTTCTATTAGAATTAGAGGGAAGATTAACAACGGAGGTCTTATCGTCCCGAAATATCGAAATGACGACAGGATAGGAGAAAGCCCAGCCGTTCCCGACTTTCTTTCCGAAAACGAACCCTATCTGTTTAGGATTAGAGTTTTCAGACCGCGCTCAGACGGTCTGACTGATTCGTATGTGTATGTGTAATCAGTCAGTCTCTCAGACGGTCTGACTGATTCGTATGTGTAATCAGTTAGTCTCTCAGACGGTCTGACTGATTCGTATGTAATCAGTCAGTCTCTCAGACGGTCTGACTGATTCGTATGTAATCAGTCAGTCTCTCAGACGGTCTGACTGATTCGTATATGTAATCAGTCAGTCTCTCAGACGGTCTGACTGATTCATATGTATAATCAGTCAGTCTCTCAGACGGTCTGACTGATTCATATGTAATCAGTCTCTCAGACGGTCTGACTGATCCGTATATGTAATCAGTCAGTCTCTCAGGCGGTCTGACTGATTCGTATATGTAATCAGTCAGTCTCTCAGGCGGTCTGACTGATTCGTATATGTAATCAGTCAGTCTCCCAGACGGTCTGACTGATGTTACATACTTTCTACGCCACTGATGCTGGCCTCTTCCTGTCATAGGATATAACTCGACAGGAAGGAAACAAACTATGCTGACGGTTGACAAGTGACAAGTTTAATGCTGTCGTCACCTCCCGAAAATCTTGCACACAGAAACATGATGATGAATAAATCAACAATGAATGGGGTTCATTTTCTACAATATCTTCTCAAATGCGAA
>NW_007383480.1:0-5475 GCF_000475195.1 Diaphorina citri | reverse complement strand
CACCCCCCCACTAACAACTCACGTATAGACTGCGTTTCAGGACAAGCCAATGGCTAGAGACCATCACCCCGGTGTATGGCAGGTAAAATAAAGACTTTTCTTTATTCTGCCACAATCATTTGGCTTCGAATAAGGAATGAACTGAGGAAACGGTTCGTCATTTTGGCGTCAAAATATTTGCGAAATGCAAGTTTGTTTTGAGGAACGGGCTCCACAGTTTTTCTGTTGCATCTCCGATGAAAATTTAGGACACAAACTTTATAGCAAAACTATTTCCCTCCCTTCTCCCATCAATTTATTCATTTCCCCTCCAATTCTTCTCTTCTACTTTCATTCCCCTCTCTTCTTCCAGTTCTTCTCTTCAACTCTTTTTTTTCTCTTTTCCCTTCAAGTTATTTTTTACATCTTCTGACTGTCGAAACTCATTCTCAAGTGTCACAATGGAAGAGTTACGGGTTTATGTTCTAAATTTCTAATCTGACATTACTTCTTTTGTTACTTCACGAAAGTTACCCGTTAACCTTTTGCACAACTTTTTTTCGGTGTCCTTCATAATTAATTAGCAAAGTTTCTAGAACCAGGTCAACAAGGCGAGATACGAAGACTTTTGGGAAATGAGAAGAGTTGAACTTAGAAAGTTAGAGGTCCTCTGAAAATTTAACTCTTCAACCTAATGAGGTACACACGAGTTGGTTACACCACAGACAGAGGAGTTGTAAGATTTCCCCAACCCAAAATATCTATCAAACGAGGTGGTTAAATCACTTTTTTTTCGAGAGGTTTTACAGAGACAACTGTAACAGCTAAGGTCTTAGAGACCTGAAAGCTAAAAAAGAAGGAAGACAAGATAGGAGAAAGCCAGCCGTTCCGAAAACGAATCTTATCTGTTTAGAATAAAATCCGCTCCGGGTGGGAATCGAACCTGCGACTTAATGATTTCAAGGCAGTCTGACTCTTTTGGCTGATGGAATTTATCAACTCCTGTTTACCGAAGACTTTTGGGAAATGAGAAGAGTTGAACTTAGAAAGTTAGAGGTCCTCTGAAAATTTAACTCTTCAACCTAATGAGGTACACACAAGTTGGTTACACCACAGACAGAGGAGTTGTAAGATTTCCCCAACACAAAATATTTATCAAACAAGGTGGTTAAATCACATTTTTTCAAAAGATTTTATAGGTCCCGAAAGCGAAAAAATAAGGAAGACAGGATAGGAGAAAGCCAGCCTTTCCGAAAACGAATCTTATCTGTTTAGAATAAAATCCGCTCCGGAAGGGAATCGAACCTGCGACTTAACGATTACAAAGCAGTCTGACTCTACCTTTTGAGGATGGAATTTATCAACTCCTGTTTATCACGTAGACAAGAGCTGAGACTGAGTTCCAAGTTTATTGACCCCTGTCTTGGAAAGTCATAAATGGGATATTTTGCTGTGGTCATAAAACAAATGGGATAAGAAAATAAAGTAATAGTTGAGAACTTGCTCGTAAAATACAAAGAAATATAAAAACGAGAAGAAAAAGTTTCTCAGATTGATAAAATCTATCCAATATCATCTACAAGTCTACAACACATTATGAAGTATGAATGTATGTACATAGGTATGTAGAAATGTACATGTTTATATCTACTTTATGTCATATTTATTAGACTATTTTTGGTGATTCAACATTATTTTGTTGATTCTTACTTGTTTTGATAAGCATGTTTCTGTGTTTTGCGCCCTCCTCTCTGCGATGCCCAGTGTGGAATTAGAGTGTTTTACTCTTTTTGCAAGCAGGTTCATGACCAATATGTACCTATAATCAATTTTTACTGTCCTCCTGTCTTATTCTCTTGTAATTATTATTATATTGTAAACAGAATAAATGAAATAATAACTGCTGAAACCCTCTAAGATAAAATGAAGATTTAAAATTGAAAACATGGACTAAAAAAAACGAGCATCAAATAAAACTGCCAACTTACCCGAACCGTTGACAGGATCTGGTCCAATCGTATCCAGTCCCGCGGGTCTCCGCTCTCCTGTCCACCGCTCCTATGTGCACGGATGGTTGATATGTAGTGGGACGTGGTGGGGGGGAAGGCCGGGGTGGGTGGCGAGTCGAGAGGGGAAGACGGTGGAGTGAGGTTGGGCCCTGGTTCCTGAAACAAGAGAGAAAGGTGGATTATTATAGAATGGGGATTTTGAACTTTTCACACACCGCAATAAAGAAGAAGAAAAACATATTGAGGTTAGCTATGCTCAATAAATACCTAGGAAATTGGAAAATTTATCTGACTTCTAACCCCAACGAACGCGCCTCCAGATTTACAGATTTTTTTCCACGGCACATGTTTTTATTAGTGGTGTGGTGTTCAAGTCAACACCTACTCAAACCTTACTCGGTAGGCAATATCCAACTCGAATCTTGCCTACATTGTATCCAACGTAAGGCTAGGTTAGGAGTTCACAAACTCTCGAGCTTCACCTCACACAAAAGGTTGATTTGTATGAACGCCGTATAACTCTTTGAGTATGCAATGTGTAAGACACAAAACATTAGTGGAGATGTCTGATTTACTCTTCATTATGAAGAAGATGCAGGTCGTTTCTAGCAATTTTTTCACCTTCCTTTTTACACTTTAAGACCAATGGGAGCCGTGGAGTACCTATCAACGAGCTTACAGAGATTTTGCTGCTTTTATATTGCGATGACTTGGTGATATTTGCTTCTATTTCTCCTCTCTTTTTTCATCTTACTTTATCTCTTTATATTTCCCTGTTCCTCCTCCTTTTTCTTCATCTTCCTTTATATTTCCGTCCTCCGTCTTTTTCAAAGCTACGCCACTAGCTTTTACATTCGAGACTTTACACGTTGATGGCGTAGATACAAATAAATTCCTTTCTCCTCTCATTCCGCTTACTTTATCTCTTTATATTTCCCTGTTCCTCCTCCTTTTTCTTCATCTTCCTTTATATTTCCCTCCTCCGTCTTTTTCAAAGCTACGCCACTAGCTTTTACATTCGAGACTTTACACGTTGGTGGCGTGGATACAAATAAATTCCTTTCTCCTCTCATTCCAATCTCACGTTCTCTGGCTTAGCATCCCTTCTCCTCACGTGGCAGTTTTCTCCAGATATTTCTCACCGCACGGTACGTTCCTCCTCATGTTATCCTCCACACGAGCTTGGTTTGGATATTACTTTCCTTATCCTTTACGAGGGAAACCTCCCATAATATGCAGGTATGTAACAAGTTAGTGTTAGAAGGTAGGGTAAGTGTACCATTTATTCGCCCACCTAAAAAACGTACCATTTATTGGTCCACCTGTACCATACGCCACATAAGTCTGAACTGGACGAACTTTTTCAAGATCCAATTTCATCAAAAGAAAGGGCTTCAAGACTGCTATCGAACCAGTGCTATTCAAAAAGTGTAGTCATAAAAACAAAAATTAGAAAAATAAATGTGGGCAGGTAGGCCAATAAATGTACACGTTTTTTAGGTGGGCGAATAAATGGTACACTTACCCTAGTACCTACATACATAGATGTCTATTTTCATATCATGTTTAGACTCAAATTGATCATGTTAAGCTAGACAGCTAGACTCAAATGGCTATTTTGGTCGGTTGTCTCTATTCACCTCATTATTCTCTGAATGAGATTGGAACTATACGGGACATAGGCCTCCAGGCAAACTCCATTATCACGGGAATAGGTTTAAGTTGCCTTTGGGATCAATTTGAGGAAATCATTCGCAATTCGCTAACGTTATTTCATTTGGCAATCGTGCTTTTAAAAAGTGAAGTTGTAAAATTTTAGCTCCCGATAAAATAAATTATTTTTATAAGAATTAGCTGTTTATTGTCATATATTTCAGTTTCAAACTAAAGAGTAAGGTCTAATTTACGTTTTGTGTTATTTAAAAATGTTGGTAACCTAATGGTAAGGTAAGAAATAAGCTAATTTCAATCTGTTGGTTGCGTTCAAAAAAAGTTTCAAGATGGCTAAATGTCTTTGTAATTCTATAATCTAAGTTCCACGGCATCAAATCAACACTTTCTAGCTCGTCATATTTATTGAGTCAATTAGAGCGCATGCTCAGAGGTTAAAGTTCAAGCCGATATCCTAAAGATAGCACTATCAATCAAATCAGTCAAGTTGTGGTTCAAGCTATTATCTCAAAGATAGCACCATCAGTCAAATCAATCAGTTGTACCAACTACCGAATTAAATTTGTGTACTAGTTGAGCGCCAAGCACGCGTCATTCAGATATCACGTGACAACTTTTCATTCATTTCCAGTGAGATCAAGGTCAAAGCTACACTCATCTTTACTATTTGTCACATGTCCCTTGTACTACACGGCGTACGGTCGGACTTGCTACCTACTTTACCTAGTGTGGGTTCATTCATTACGTAACTACTCGTACATTGATATAGAACTTTTACTCTACTCTCATCTTTACTATGGCTGACGGTGATGAGTCTGACAAGTTTACTATGCAGGCTTTGTTTCAGGAGATTGCGAGCATCAAAGCCTCGCAACGTGAGTCACTACTGAGCGAAAGTCAGAAAATCAATGAGAAGCTTGATAATATACATACCACCTTACAGCCTATTAGAGAGGAGGTAGTTAAGCATTCCAAAGAGATTAAATACTTAGACCATGATAAGAGGCGTAAAAACCTGATAATTTTTGGTCTTGAAGATAATGCTAATGAATCGGTTCCTGAATTAGAGAACAAAATACTGAACTTGCTTGTGAGAACTATGGGTTTAACCAACTTTTCCTTGTTTGAGCTTGATTTTTCCAGGAGGATACGAAGCCGTTCCACTCCAAGACCAGTATTGATTGGTTTAACAACTCAAAGGAGAAAGTTTGAAGTTTTAAGAAATAAAGGTAAACTGAGAGGATCCCGGATATACATCAATGAGGATGCGTCCCCAGAGGTTCGCGAGCAGGAGAAATCTTTGAAGGGTGAAATGAACAGATTAAGAAGCGAGGGCAAATATGCTGTAATCAGATCGGGCAGATTGATTACAAGAGATAATAATACAACAGAGCCCAGTTCAAGCAGAACATTTAATAAAAGAGCTCTCTCCGAGTCACCTGTGGTAGCCCCTGATTATTACAAGCGAGCAAACTTCAATACTAGTGTCAGCTCAGACTTTATGGATGATACATTAATGGAAATACAGGACTCGCCGTCCTCCCAGGTGAATGAGCGTCAAAGTGTTCAGTCGAAGCAGAGTATTGTTCCATCATCCACTGGTGTTATTCCGTCAGTTTTATCTTCCGAGTCAATTCTGCGAACTCCAGTATTAACTGTTGGATCAGTCACTTCTACTCCCCTAGCCACGGGCGGAAGCTCAGGAATGGCGCCTAGAGGAGCTTTGTCGGCTAAATCGGTCAAAGAAAAAGCTAAAATGCCCCCGACCAATAGGAACGCTACTCAAACCAGTATTAAGGATTATGTTCAAGTGGAA
>NW_007383479.1:0-5342 GCF_000475195.1 Diaphorina citri | reverse complement strand
TTGGACGATGAAATCAATCCGGATCCAGGTAACAACTGCTAACTGCCGGTCATATTGGTGGCTAATAAATATATGTGATTTTTTTTTCCTTTTTTTTTTGCTCGTAGAAATTTGAATTTCGTTGAATGATTGCAGGTTTCAGGGTTGAATGGTAGGGATTGCATTATTGCCCTGGGCAATAATTTCGCCCTTTGCTTGTAATTTCTTCTGTTTATGTACTTTGAATAATAAATTGCTTGTGTGTACCATGCCTTTCAGGATTCAAACACAGTTAGTATCGGTATAATGTGTGTGTGTTTTTATTAATATTATTATTATCATTATTATTTTTCACAGTTTGGATCAAGAACGTACATGTTTCTTTAGTTTATGTACTTTGAATAATAAATTGCTTGTGTGTACCATGCCTTTCAGGATTCAAACACAGTTAGTATCGGTATAATGTGTGTGTGTGTGTTTGTTTTATTATTATCATTATTATTTTTCACAGTCTGGATCAAGACTCGACTTTTAGTTTAACGTACTTACATGTTTCTTTGATTTCCTTACTATCCCTTTCTTTCCTTTTAACTTACCCTATCTCCATATCGTAGAATGGCTAGAAATTAAAGAGTTATCACTAAATTTGATGATATATCATCTCTTTCCTTACATATGAATTGAAATAGAATCAACCACACGTATCAAATTTGTTTTAAAATAAGCCCAATGTGTCTCATTTCAAACTTGGTAAAATTCTTTGAATCGTATTGATGTAGTGCTAAAATTTAAGTTTGTAAAAAGAAGGTATGCACTTGATTTCTTTTTTTTTTTTTTTTCAATTTTCCTCATTGATTCAAGATTTACTTGCAGAAAAGTGATATTGATGGTAAATAAATATAAAATATGTACCAGTGTTTCTTTTGAAATGCTCACTTTAATTCGGACCCGCCTTAGACATACCTTGAGAAAAGAACCTACTGGATATAGTAAACTACATAGATTTGTAATACAAAGAAAAATAATGTGAAATTTTATTTTATAAACTTTTTTTTGGGATATGTAATATACGTCAATATAATACGCAAAAAATGCGCTTACCAATAAACCTACACAATAGAGGATACATTTGATGGGTACGATATTTCAGCCCCTCAAATGTTAAGTGTTGAACATTTTCAACATACTTGTAAAGAAATTTTTCCCTCAATAAAATTGTAATTTACTGGGAGTTGTTTTACAAAACATCATATAGCACAGACATACTTAATTACTTATTTAACAACCGTGTATTTACTACTTGCAGTAGATAGATACTTGTGTGGAAATGCCAATTTCATTATTTTTAAATGCAGGAATTTTCACGGATATTCCCCGTAAAAATAACGCAAAGAAATTTCAGGACTTTAAAAACAGTTTGCTTAAAAAAAAAAAAAAAAAAAAATAATTTTCACGTTAAATATAAATGTATATTTAGAGCTTTTAGAGTTCCTACCTAGCTAGCTAAAGGTTTATAAGTAATACGTTTTTTTCCGCCCAAATTGAGACGCTATGTAACA
This sequence comes from Diaphorina citri, assembly GCF_000475195.1. NCBI lineage: Eukaryota > Metazoa > Arthropoda > Insecta > Hemiptera > Psyllidae > Diaphorina > Diaphorina citri. The sequence goes on along the minus strand of NW_007383479.1, from coordinate 3,804 downwards.
GAAAGTAATGAAAACAAATCGATACCTAAATGTCATTTCACGACACTACCAGGTAGTAATTCAATAGCCACGGGTACAGAGCATTTAAGTGAGGTAAAATTTAATAAACAAGTATAGGTCGTTAAAGAGGATTTTTTTTTTTTGAAATATTGTATGCCCCCAGCAAAACCGGTAGTAACATTCAACCCCTAACTAAAATATGGCAAGTAAAGGGACCTTTTAGAGCGCAACAGGGTAGTATTAAAGAAACGTATTTCTCATTTTAATCTGCATGGCTAAATCTAATCCATTCATAGCGAACTAGCCATAAAACTGCTTCTAGGAGGCAGCCCTGGCCTAAGATCAGGTTACAGTGTACTTGCTTTAACTAGCTTACGACTAGGCATACAACATCATACGATATATCATTTATTGTCGTTTTTCTTTCTTGGAATCTTGACGTCTCTAATTCGTACTACCCCATTCCAATACCGCCGCAATTTACGACGTTTTTTTTTAATACCTACCTATAATTCAAACAACTCAAAGACCGGTTTCATTACTCCCTGTTATCCCTGTACGATGTCCTACCCGATTTCGATCCTAATGTCTGGTGTGTCTCAGATTAAGGTACAGTGAGCAGTAAATTTATTATAAAGCAAATTTACTTTTATCTTAAAAAAAGACGCGAACCGTCAAAGTCCGTTCGTGACAGACTACACTTCACCTTTGTACTAATTTGCTGTGTACATCTTTACATCGTAAAGCGATTGATCACTGTAACTTTGCCACATGTTTTAGCTGATTATCAGCAGTTATTTGAGAAATACTAAAAGAAATTGGATAAAACTGTCGTTTTTTAACAGGTAGTAATGTAGCCCTCAAGATGCGCATTACTACGTTAAAAAAACGTCGGTTTTTATCGGCAATTGTCTTGAGAGAATTTGCAAATTAAACTGCTTATAATCAGTTAAATGCGAGTGCAAAGTTAATAGGCAGGTGCTTCAATCGTATCGGTTTTGAAAGAATCAGAACACATCTAAATTATTTTATTCTCTATGTGTGAATGTGTCCGCACGAACCGGACCGTTTGACGGTTCGCGAGTCTATGGTAGAGTGTTACAGGAGTGTAGACTAAAGTCTATTTCTGAAGTGTGACGTCCAAGGGGCCCCGATACCCTAAAGCTGGGGTGTTCCGGGACTGTTCTAAGGCCTTGAAACAGCTAATAAGCCTACCTGTCTTAAACTCTGCTCGTTGTTGTACATACTGGGTTGGATGAGACAGGCCAGACCCTTTCTTTGCAATTCCAGACGGACTGCGATAAAACATGTAAATAAACTACATTATGGGGCGTTTTCAGTTTCCACTCACTCGACATTTGCCGATCGGCATGATCTATTTCCATTTAAACAAAATATTATTTAAATGACGAGTGAATGGAATTAGACTCGTGTGGTCTGTATCCTAGCTTGCCCATCCTCTAGTATGTCCCTATTGTCCCTCATTACTTTGGCCAGAAGGGATACAATACGAGCACTGCCCATTTTCATTTCTTTTGATTGTGAAATTTAGATCCAAGACATACTGCAGGAATAGAACTAATGCTGAAATAGACCTAAAACGTCCCATTATCCCGTTAGGCTAATCCTCCACCCTTTGTTTTAGCCCCCCGCCTCCAGCAGTCGTATTATGCATCAAATCCTGATGGAAATCATGTCAATATTTTAATGTCAGTAGGCATTTCTAAAACAGAGCTGATGTTGATCTGTATTGTTGAAACCTAAATTTGTGTGCAATTCAATCATTCCCAAAGTCCAAATGTACCTAACCTCTTCAGTTTAATTCTATTCAATTCAACATTCGCCTAATGCTTTCATAGGTACTCGGTACCAACCCACCCATTTGATTAATTAATGATTGTCAAAATTAATTTTTTTTATTTTATCGTGTCTAAAGAGTCAAATCTGTCTTGTCTGAAAAGGCTGATCGGGATGACAGAAATTTAATCATTTTAATTAATCAGTCGATTTTTTCAATTATTTATTTTTAAAAGGTAGGGCAGACAAACCCACATAACTTTTTATTTAGACAGTCGATTTTTTCAATTATTTATTTTTAAAAGGTAGGGCGGGACAGACAAACCCACATAACTTTTTATTTAGAAAAAAGTAATTTAGTGCCAGGTGACGCGGAAATTTAACATTATTGTACATGTGTCAATTAAATGTTCACTTTTTTTCGCCTTCTGTATTTTCCAATTATCATTTTTCATACATGGATTAATTTGATTTTTCATAGTTGATTTGTTTATCCTCACATGTTGTGACATACCTACATATTATGTTGGGTACCTGGTTCAATAAGTTAATGCTATTCATGTAGGATCTAGGGGTAGATGTGCATGTGTGTGTGTGATTGGTTTTTCTGTGACATCAGTCAGTTGTCAGTATCATCGGAAAATCCAATTTCCAAAATCATTGCATCCCAGTTCATTACCTTTTACTAGCTAAAATGGGTATTATGCCTGACTTCAACACGTCGTCTGACAAGCATGCTTGGACGTGTGATGTGGCGGGTAAGAACAGACAGGTCGAATCAGGCTAAATGATTGAATTTGCATCAAGCAACAGGCGGCATTTCAGGCCGTTTCAGACCGTTTGTTGTCTGTGATCTTTTTCCCGCCGCGAAAACTTCTTCATTGAGAACAACATTGTGCTTTTTTTTTAAATATAAATGAAGGTGGAATAAGTTACCCAATGATGTCCCAACTTACGGTACTTATGTAAATATTACGTAGAGAACGTTTGAATATTGCTTGTTATTTGATACAATGAAAACTTTAAGGGTGTCACGTAGCTTGTTTGAGAACTTGAAATCAACTTGTACTTGGGAGTTTCTGAACTTAATAATAAAAGGGTTACGTAGGAAATCTGAGAAAACTTTTTCCTTTTGGCGTTAGACAAATATTTGGCAAAACATACATTGGGCAGGTGCCTACACCTACGCCCTAAGTAAACCCCACTAGATTTATGTAGGAAATGAGCTTCTACTTCTTTTGTAGGCGGTACTCGTATTAGGGCTGTAGGCAGCTACTCTCTATGAATTATTTGTCCCCAGAGATATCGCGAAACCCCAAAGGGAAGTAGCTTTTTTTTTTAACTTTTCTCGTATTAGGGCTGTAGGCAGCTACTCTCTATGAATTATTTGTCCCCAGAGATGTCGCGAAACCCCAAAGGGAAGTCAGCTTTTTTTTAACTTTTAGAACTAGGTATCTAGTTGTAATTAACTTTAAAGAAACATTTTATTATTCTTGGTTGGTCAACTGTTAGTATTCACAAGTAAGTGTCTTCCCTAGGTATCTAGACTTTATTAATAAACAATTTGTGCATAAAAAAGAAACATCTCCAGAAAACAACATCACATTAGGGAACCCCTGCTCCATCTTCCAAGTTTAAACTATTTAGAAGAAGAAATAAACACTTTCGTTTGGGCAGCAAATTGAAACTAATAGGGATATTGTTAAAGAGGTTTGATAGAGAGAACCTAACCTAACCTAACCGTTTTAACATGCATGTTAAAACGCCTTATTCGGAAAAAACCCACTGGAATGCAAGCCTAGGCTGCTTAGGGCATGGAGGCTGATTAGATAAACAAATTATTTTCACCTCAGTTTTGTAACCAAATTTACAAGACACGTTCAAGATTTATTTCTGCTTAGAAAAGGACTTTACTTAGCGTAGGTACCAACAGGTAGGTTTTATATAATTCCCAATTTACCTACATAGTTAATCTAATCATTTTCGTGCAAAGTTTTTGTTGGCCAA
>NW_007383478.1:4094-5483 GCF_000475195.1 Diaphorina citri | reverse complement strand
AAAAAAAAAAAAAAAAAAAAATATTTGATTTTTTTTTCTCAATTTGCAATCTTCCTGGTCACACTGTACAAGTAGGTACAGAACACGTCACAAAGGCACCTTCTGATTGGTTCAAAGTTTCTGATTTTCGTACCTCTTCAAAAATACTATAGTTACCTGTTCCATGTTGAATTCAGCTAGACTAGCGGAATACAGGGGGTATTGCCCGGCCTCAGGCTGGATGAGATTAATGTGAGGAGGCTTGTCGCCGAAAGGAGGGTAAAACCACCGCTACTGAAGAACTTAGTTAGGTACTTATTCAGTGACGTAATGACGTTAAGTCCGATCAAAAGGAAGAAATTGTTTGTTCACCATAACTCTTAATGGAGCAGTTGCAAATGGGTAAAAATTATGAACAAATGGTCGATTCCTATGTAAAAAGTTGGGAAAAATCCAAATCCGAGGTCAAAACTCCGAGAAAATAACTGTAAAAGGTCGAAAATTCAATTTTTATTTTCCGCTCTAATGAAAGAGTTCAAATATGTGTGACGTCAGACTTTACGCAGTTGTTTTTTTCGTCCGCTAGGTAGAGCCACTATGCAAGCGCGCTAGCGAAGGAGCAGAAAGAACTGCGCACAAACACATTAATGCGTTGCCTGCGAGGGAGCTTTGCTCGGGACATTTGATGTGACGTCATCGCCTACGGGAGCGTATGCCGTGACGTCAAAGTTCACGATTTACCGGTATTTTTTAAATCGATTTATCTCGGGATCTAGAAGTCGTAGAAGAAAAAGAAAAATTCCGTTGGTCCTCATTTTTCCTCCTCTATGACTTTGAAATATCACCCAAGTAAGCGCAACTGATCTATTGTGTCGTGGCGTGGTCGACAGGGTGGATTTCCGTTTCGGAGGTTTGTGGTTCGAGTACGAGTGAAGTTATAAATATTTAGAGCTTATTGGTTAATTTCAATGTTTCATGGTTTAAGATGTTGAAAAAGGGTATCGCATCTGGCTTATAAGGCGCTAGGCTGCGGGTTCTAATCCCGCCCGGAGCGGATTTTATCCTGAACGGATAAGGTTCGTTCTCGGAACGGCTGGCTTTCTCCTATCCTGTCATCCTTGTCTCTTCGATTTCGGGACGATAAGACCTCAGCAGTTACAGTACCCTCTGTCAAACCTCTTGAAAAAAAGAAGTCCACTATACAATTCGTAGCTTGCCCGGATTTCCAAAGTGAAATTCAAATTTTCGAAAGCTCAAATATTTATTCTGGGATTTAGTAGGTAACAAAAGACACGACAGAGAGAGAGAGAGAGAGAATGTGTGAGAGAGAGAGAATGTGAGAGAGAGAGAGAATGTGAGAGAGAGAGACAGAGAGAGAGAGACAGAGACAGAGAGACAGAGAGAGAGAGA
>NW_007383478.1:903-3989 GCF_000475195.1 Diaphorina citri | reverse complement strand
GATGAGTGTTCCACCGCCGTTTTTATTTCGTAGCAATGAAACAACTGCTACATTAGACGCATGTGGCCTGTGTCGTAGCATACCCATCCCGTAGTACGCCTTTCATCAGATGGGCGAGAAGAGACACAAAACTTCCCATTTAGGTGCTGGGTCAACACGAGAACACCAGAAAGTAACCCGTTGAAATATTTGCAATCGAAAAACGAGTACAAATTTTTGTCGTTGGTGGGATTCGAACCGGGGACCTTCTGCATGGCAAGCAAGCGCGTTACCACTGGACCAACCATGCCCCCTATTTATTTAATTTTTATTATTATTATTTTTTTTTTTTAATTTTTAATTTTAATTTTTTTATTCCGCTTTGGACGTCCACACTTGCTGCCACAGTCCACTTCATTGGTTATCTGAAAGAGGACCTTTGAGTGAAATTTCGCTATTTTTGATGAAAAAATTCCAAGAATTAAATAGTCTGTCTCTCATGTTAAGGGAGGTGTTTAGGTAATGCATGGGTTTCTACTTTCTATTCTATCAGCTGACAAGGCTGATCAAAGGTTGGTCTATTCTGCCAGCTGGCCCATTGCTGGTCTTTCCCTTACCTGTCTGATGAATGTGATAGGTACTTGTCCCATAGCATGACAGTCTCCAATGTTGGCCTTGATGACCTCTTTGAACGGTTTCTTCGAGCCCTGCAACAAAGGAACCATTGCTGGTCTTTCCCTTACCTGTCTGATGAATGTGATAGGTACTTGTCCCATAGCATGACAGTCTCCAATGTTGGCCTTGATGACTTCTTTGAATGGTTTCTTCGAGCCCTGCAACAAAGGAGGACATTAGGGTAAATGGGCATTCTATTCTTCAAAGAGATATAGCTAAAAATCGATAGTCCCCTCTCGTCGCGTCGCCCCGAATTTGGGGGAATTCTGCCACCCCCCCCCTTTTTATCATTCAATAAAAAACAAAAAGAATCAGATCATCACATTTTATTATTATTATTATTTTTCGCAGTAACATATCGTGGCGTTTCTATTGACCTAAATATAAAACACAAGGCATTGACATGGACAATATAAAAAACACTGTTTTTATTATGTGTGTAGAAGGCAGAGAGAAGTGCCCACGAATATTTTGATAGGATAAAGAGGCACACTAGTGTGACGTTATTTTGGAGTTTTTACTTTTTGGACACAACCATTGTCTTTTTCACTGGAAAATGTGTGTTTTAAAAACTGACCATTGACCACTGGAAAATCGACCACTGCTTCAATAGAAAATTAATGGAGCAGTGGTCAGTTTCCCTAAAAGAAAATACACCTTAGCAGTTAGGTATGACATCAAACCCCTTATTATTTTTCTTATCTCATTTATAATTATCTATTATTTTTGAAGAGGTTTGTTGGAGGGAACTGTAACAACGGAGGTCTTATCGTCCCGAAAGCAAAGAGAGAAGGAAGACAGGGATTCACAATGCGCGGAAACGATAAAACGCTAGAGGCCAGCCACTTACTGTCAGGTAGACTTGACAGGTATACCTGATCAGGTCCGCCTGTCAGGTCTACCTGATAGTGAGTAGCTGGCCTTACAACCGTAGCCAGAGGCTACTAATTTGACGTCAAACAAACTCCGTCAAAGCGTTCCGAGAACGAACCTGATCTGTTTAGGATAAAGTTGACCCCGGGCGGGATCGAATCCACGACCTAGAATTTACAAGGCAGGTTACACTCTCAAGCTAACTAGGCTGGCACTAAGTAGAGTCTGAAAGGTGTGTCCGAACATAATCGACCGGCCGTCGATCGATGTCGACTGAACCGTCCACACTGCCTCGATAACATAGATTCACCTCGTCGATCGACTATGTTTGAACACACCTTTAAAGAATGTTCCAAATTTTGACAGTGAGCTGACCGTTACCGTACCTTGACTAGAACGTCTAGTGTGTACACTCGCATTTACTTGCCTTCAACAATCATTTGATCGGACCGTTACCGGACCGTGACCGGACCTTGACTGGCACTATAGTGTGAATCAGGCTTAAATTTGTTTCCAGAGTTGGTTCAACATGAATCAGTAACAGTGCTAGTCTCCAAAAAGGCATTATAGATATTAGTCACTTATGTAGTCATGTCATTATGTAACCTGTATGTAACATTATGTCATTATGTAGGTACATTATGTAACCAGCAATTACCTCTTCTCATCAAATAAAATTCAACCTCAAACCAAATTTTTGTCTGAACGTACATGGACTTTGTGCTTAATAGCTTAAAATATTGTACCAGATTGTAGATTGTACTTGGATAACTACATTCTACAGCTCAGTAAGGTGACTTGTAGTGAGGAATTCTACAACTCAGTTGAGAATTGCTGAGGGTAGGGCATTTATTAGAGTAGATACTCGTAGATACCTACTTTATCTGCAGACCTGCTAACAAGTTTAATGATTCAGAGAGAATAGAATGTACCTTGTTTTTTTTTTTTTTTTTTTTTTTTTTTTTTTTTTTTTTTTTTTTTGTTTATTTTTGACAGAGGGAACTGTAACTGCTATGGTCTTATCGTTGTCCCCGAAATCGAAGAGAGAAGGAAACAGGATAGGAGAAAGCCAGCCCGTTCCCGAGAACGGAACATTATCCCATCAGGATAAAATCCGCCCCGGCGGGAATCGAACCCGCGGCCTAGCGCTTTACAAGGCAGACCCGGCTACCAACTAAGCTAACTAGGCTGGCTAGTACCCTTGTTTATCCTGCTCTTGAAATTAGACTAAACATCGTGCCTAACCTGTCCTTTATCCCCAGCAGTCCTAAACAAGGTCTCATCTTTTTTAACCCGGAAACCTGATCGAAAAATGCGGGTCCCCTTAGACAGGTTTGACTGTACTCCTTCACTGGCTTCGACATGTTAAGTATAATCGATGATAATAATTCAACATTACCTACATAAGACACTATAGTCCTAGATGTCTCGTATAGCTCACTCTTGAGAGTACACAGAGTAGAGTTAATAGACTGTAACCAAATTAAATGGATATGAACAATATATATATCCAATAAATAACAGTAATAATAACCCTACCACGCAGATATAATAATAAT
>NW_007383478.1:0-873 GCF_000475195.1 Diaphorina citri | reverse complement strand
TTTATTTTATGTCTTTTATACCAAAAAAAAAACCCCAAAAAAAAAAAAAAAAAAAAAAAAAAAAAAAAAACCTCAAAGACCAGTGGCGGCATCCATTTTCGCTTGATGTCATATTTTCCCCGTATTTTTCCTTTTTGTGCTCTTGATTCAAGTCTACGGGTACTCTTCATAATAAACGGGTTCTCAACCTGTGAATATTTTGTTAACTACAAAATAACCAAATAATAATGACAGTGCATATTGATACTGCTCGCATAGGACTGAAAAGTCCCTTTATTCTAGCAGCAAGCCAGTAGGCTAATACTGTTACTGTGGTCAAATTCTAAAATTATATTGAGGATAAAATTTCATACCTCGGCTGGGATTAAACTCAAGCCATCTTGTTTACCTAGCGAGCGTCTTGACCAAGGCAGGAACTACATATAATACAGGATAACTCACCATCTTCTTCTTCTTCTTCGCCTTTTCCCGTGTACAGACGGGGTCGGCGTTTTTCGTCAGCCTCTCAATCAGCCCTAACTAGGGTGATTGCTTTGGGCTGACATTTGGTTTTGGCTACAAATTTTACGAGTGGATGCCCTTCGCACTCAACCTTTGCTATTTCTTTAGCAAGGGAAATTCAGGCTGGTATACTCCCTGTTTAAATTCTCCCAGCCAGACTAAGCTGGTCTACTCCCTGTTTAACGTCCCCCAGCCAGACAACCGTACTGTCCCACACTATTCTATGATAAGTTGATAAGGTTCCTAATTAATTCTTTGTTGCACCTCTAATCAATTCAACAGGTGCTTTCATTATTTTTTATTGTTCTGGTCTAAAAATATGCATTTAATTACTATGCACCTGTCTGATAAGCGTTGGGACTCTATTAATAG
>NW_007383477.1:0-5430 GCF_000475195.1 Diaphorina citri | reverse complement strand
GTTCCGAGATCGAACCTTATTTGTTTAGAATAAAAATCACAATACTTCCCATTTAGGAGCTGGGTCAACAACTCAACACGAGAACACCAGAAAGTAACGCGTTGAAATATTTGAAATCGAACCCGCGACCTAGCGTTTACAAGGCAGACGCGCTACCCTCCAGGCTAACTAGACTGGCTTACCCTGTTTAAAAAACCAACAGGTTAATCATTATTCTGAAGTTAGCTTCAACTCCAAGGTGACTAACAACAATCCTTGGAGGAAAACGGGCCTACCTTCTAAGCGCTCGGTCGCGGGTTCGATAACCGTACGAGGCGAACTTTATGCTAATAGATAAAGACAAGGCACGTATTTTACATCCAATAAGGTACTTGTGCAGAAGTCACGTCCACGGAATATTGCTACCAAAGGAACTGGCACAAACGAGCAGTGATTATAGTGTTATTATAGGGTTAGGTTAAATACAAAAAGGAGCTTTTCTTTTCCACGGACGTGACTTCTGCATAGTTACCAAATCGGGACGTATGGCAAGCCTACCCATAACTTCAACTTTTATACGAAATACCCAAATTCACCGGGGATTTTGATTTAGCTCTACTATTAGGTACGGTGATGTGTAGAATCATAACGTATAGGTACATTATGGCAGAATTTTTAATTATCATGATCGTGTGAACGGGCCTTTTCGTCAAGAAAAAAAAATCGATTTTAGACTATCGATAGTTCATCGAAAATCGAATGTTTTTTAAATTTAACGGTTTTTCATTTTTCAAATTTAATTTTTCCAAGGTGAAAGGTGCGCAAATTTTGACCAATTTTTAATTTTCATCGCTCAGATTAAAAGATAAACCAGTTTTACACCTGAGAACAACCTATTCAAATTGTAAAGATCTGAATGGACTAAGAATTCAACAGGTTTCATCTTTACTGATAAAGTGATAAGGTAAGTTTTACCTCGTGATAACAAACAACGTGCAAGCTATGTGAAGGATTAGGATCAGAACATATCAGAGTTCAGGCATTATTCTTTATCCATAATTTAGTTGTCTCACTCTCATCCTAGCAGCGTAAATGACCCATCGTTTATCCATCCTTTTCCATTCAAATTCAAAAATCTTCATCCTTCATCTCCCTCGGTGGACACGGATGAGAATTGTGTGTGTGAGGAGTGTTGGTGAGTGTCTTTTCAACTAAGTGGTTCACAATTTTCAGCCAGCCTAGTTAGCTTGGTTGGCAGTGCCTTGTAAGCGCTAGGCTGGATTCCCGCCCGAGGCGGATTTTATCCTGAGACCTTAGCAGTTACAGTTCCCTCCGTCAAACCTTTTTTTTTAGGTTCTTATGTATTTTATGGTTTTGACATTTGTTGATAAATCAATGTGAAATTTGTGTAAAATGAAAATCAAGTGTTCTAAATCCATGTGATATTTGATTCTATGTTGGATAAGGTAAGTTTTACCTCGTGATAACAAACAACGTGCAAGCTATGTGAAGGATTAGGATCAGAACATATCAGAGTTCAGGCATTATCCATAATTTAGTTGTCTCACTCTCATCCTAGCAGCGTAAATGACCCATCGTTTATCCATCCTTTTCCATTCGAATTCAAAAATCTTCATCCTTCATACAATCATACCCTAACAAGAATGACAGGCAGTAGCAAATGTGCTGACACTTGTCCAGGTTTAAAAGACCTAAGTACATAGAGAACTTTTAGAAAATAGAATGAAAAGTAGAAACAAAGTATGATGTATAAGAATATGTATTAGAAACTTGGAAAATAATTATTAAATTGTAAAATTGAAATTTTTTCTTTCCTCAGAAATGAAAAGAGCATGACTATGAAATAATTCAAATTCTTTCATTCCTGATCCTGACCTGACCTGACTACAAACTGCAAATACTGCAATGTAATTTGATGTAGATCTCAGGGGATTTCATTTCAACATAGACAACCCTGCTGTGATTAGGGTCAACCCACCTGTGACCTGTGATTGGGGTGAGATTAATGTAGATTTCACCATGGAGAACCTAGCCTCTGAGTTTCACTCTCAACAGAGTGACTCTGACAGTCAAAATCTGATTCAACTAAAACCCATCAGTCTTCTTCGTATCCTTTATGAAATGTGTTACCAATGACCTACTGGTCTGGTTTTCTGTTTTAAAAGTCCACTGTCCAAGGTTCCCCACATGAATGTTAGAGGGTGTTCTTCCAGAACTCTGCAAGTTTGATGGCTGCTGGGGTACGTGCAGAAGTAGAGAGATGAAGGTTGAGAGAGGAGTCCAGAGAGATTGAGAAAGGGAATGGAGATGGGAAAGAGTGATAGAAATAGGGAGGTTGGTAGAAGAGAAAAAGTGAAAAAAAAAAAAATAAAAGAGGAAAAAGAGGAGGGAATAAAAAAAAAAAAAAAAAAAAAAAAAAAAAAAAACAAAGGAAGGAGATAGAGAGCTAGGGAGAAAGCAAAATGGAGTGAGGAAGAGGTTCATAGAAGGACAGAGAGATAAATAAAGGAGGTAGGTAAAGAAAGAAATATGTTTTTAGACTTTAGAGTTTCTAAATAAGTTAATACCTAATGTAGAGGTATTATTATTCTTATTCACCTGGTGGCGGCAACAGAAGAAAAGACTGGAAGAAAGTGGACTATCAGAAGCTGACACCCAAAATAGAAGAGTTTATCACCTGCGAACAAGGAGAGCTGACCCTAACAGTGGACACTGATGTAGGATTAAAGCAAGGGAGATATATATTCCTATTCTTATTATTATTTTTAATCAACCCATATTAGTCCCATGTGACCATATGGTAACACAAAAAGTTTCCCTAACTGAGAGATTTCAGCTCCCCAATACCAGCGTGTATTCAGTGAGTTCACTTACTTCAATGCTGTTCAGTCCAACTTTGTGGAAACTCTGCTGGAAACAGGTAGGTAGTACAACTTAGGGGGGTACATTGCTCATTTTTATACGTAGGTGCAGGTAGGTAGTACCCCCACCCCCATAGATAAATCACTAGTGCTGTCTGCTCCCTCAGGCTGGTTGCATGTTTTGACCATTTTATGGTGCATATGGCATGCATATTTTACCCTTTGGCTCATATGATTAGGCTTACCAGACGTCCGCTTTTCGGCGGACATGTCCTCTTTTTTATACGTTTGTCCTCCGTCCGCCCGCCTTTTTAAAATATAGCAAAATGTCCACCTTTTTGAAGTTTCGGCCTCAAAAACCTAAATTACGTAATGTATCGTTTTCCGTTGAGAAGAGGATGTCAGGATTGTCAGGACTCGAACTTTTAAAAAGCATAAATGCAATTTTTGTGCAATTAAGTCCAATGTACGTACATTCAGTAGGTATAGGTGATAGGTATGTAGGTACACTGTCCAAGTGTACATGGATTAAAAAAAAAAAAACATGTTACTGATGGTGGTTTTTGTGTTGATTATTTTCTGCGTCCTCCTTTTGGTTGAAATGTCCGCCTTTTTTTAGCCAAAATGTCCTCCTTTTGAAATTTGCCTGGTAACCCTACATATAATCCAAGGTCTACACTGATGACATTAGATGTTGATTTTATTTTTCCTTCCAGATCAATCAGTAGTGGTATCTGCCCCCACAGGCTCAGGAAAGACAGTTCTGTTCGAGATGGCCATATTAAAATTACTCCTGGATGTGGACAATGGGGTTTACCTTATTTGTTAAGTACAATGTATACAATACTTCCCATTTAGGAGCTGGGTCAACAACTCAACAAGAGAACACCAGAAAAGTAACGCGTTGAAATATTTGAAATCGAACCCGCGACCTAGCGCTTACAAGGCAGACGCGCTACCCTCCAGGCTAACTAGACTGGATTACCCTAACTGTTTAAAAACAACAGGTTAATCATTATTCTGAGTTTATTTTTCCTTCCAGATCAATCAGTAGTGGTATCTGCCCCCACAGGCTCAGGAAAGACAGTTCTGTTCGAGATGGCCATATTAAAACTACTCCTGGATGTGGACAATGGGGTTTATGATACTATCCATGACATCAAAGCAGTTTATAGTAAGTAGAACTGTAAATGGGATTAGTCAACAACAGGTGTTGGACCCCAAAAATAAGCTGATCAACATTTTTTTTTCCAGAGGTTTGATAGAGGGAACTGAAACTGCTAAGGTCTTATCGTCCCGAAATCGGAGAGAGAAGAAAGGAGAAGAGAAAGTCAACCGTTCCGAGAGCGAATCCGTTCAGCCGTTCCGAGAGCGAACATTCAGAATAAAATCAGCACTGGGCGGGAATCGAACCCTCGGCCTAGCACTTACAAGCCAGATGCGCTACCAACCAAGATAACTAGGCTGGCAAATCAGGCTTTTTGCAACCACGCTTTTTTCTCTAAATTGTAGGTATCTTGGAGAACCTAAATTTCTTCTACTTTGTATTTTTCAGTTTCCCCACTCAAGTCGCTGTGTTCAGAGAAGTACAATGTATGGAAGACCAAGTTTGTGGAGGCAGGAGGTCATCAGCTCCGTATTGCGGAAATTACCGGGGATACAGTAGACCAAGGTAAAGTCCGCTAGCCTGGTTAACTTGGAGGGTAGCGCGCCTGCCTTGTAAGCGCTACCATCGCAGGTTCAAAGTTCGCCAGCTTAGTTAACAAGAAGGATAGCGCGACGAATTTTTTATTGGGAAATTCGATATTTGTTACCAATAAGAAAAGGCAAGCTTTTGCAAACGAGCCAGTTTTAATAGCGATATTTTTATAGGTACGTAGAATTATTTTCTGAAACTCGAAATATCGAAGGAACTAGTCTGAATTTGCTTTTAAATTTTGTTACGAACCAGACCTTCCTTCTTTTTGTAGGTCAAAATAGATTCTGTTGGTCGTTTAATAATATATAGATTCATAGGTCGTAGTTGAGGGCAAAATAATCGTACCTACCTACTTTTTGTTTTCATATCGAAAAAGTTCGTCCTTGCAGTATACCTGTAGTCTTTTTTTATTGTTTTAAAATACGCTAGATTTCGTTGTTTTTTCCGAAACTTTTTTCTTACTCTTAAAAATCTTATTAATTGCATTAATTACAGGATTAAAAGAGTTACCAAAATTTTCTTCAGTTCTCATTTACGAGTAGTTTCTTGGGAGGAAGTTCTAAAATAAAACATTAGGTAGGTAGATGGGTAGATTTACTAGCTCAAATAAACTGCTATCTACCTATTGTTTGGACAAAAATGTGCACATGTGTACATTGTATGTATACTGTATACATATAGCATTTTTGTCCTACCTATGTTTGAATTTGCCTTTTACTTTCTGTTACCCTATACATGTAGGGTACGCAGAAAGTATTGGAATCGAACATGACTTTTTTTTTACCTTCTGCATATATCAAAAAACAAAATCTGTATTGTAAATATTCTGCCAAGTAAAATACTCATCTCACACTTTTCTCTATTTGTCTA
>NW_007383476.1:0-5489 GCF_000475195.1 Diaphorina citri | reverse complement strand
CCATTGGTCCGTGTGTGTGTGTCTGTGTGTCTGTCTGTAAACAAAATATCTCGAGAACGGTAAGAGCTAGAGACTTGATTTGTCACTCCATTTGTCAAGGGTCTTGTCTAGTTTTTCCTTGCCCTTGGGATCAATTTAATTTGAAGAAACCATTTACTGATGAAAATTTGTAACAGTAAAAATAGTAGGAAAGTTCGTTTTCTAATAGACAAATCCCCTGATAGGCACTCTGACGTGGAGCGACTGAGATATTAGCGAAAAAGAGAGAAGGGTTTGGTCAAGTTTGGTGTGACTTTAATGTAGGCCTCGGCTCCCCATGGGTTAAGTTAACGTCACTGTAAGCTAAGTTCATACCTGAAGGTATTGTTCAAGTAGTACATATTTACAAAGTAATAAAACAAAAATTACAGAATATAAATGTAAAAGAAGAATATACAAAATATAACAAAAAATAAATTACATTATCAGATTATCACTTAAGTAACATGATTTGTTTCTTTTCTGATTATTTCAGGCTACAAGTTTCCTTGAGCACAGTCTAAACAAGGTCTCGTGTATTTTATGGGTTTAACATGGTACAATACATAATTAATACAGTAGGCCTTGCTTAATTATAAAAAAAGAGAAAAAAATAATAATAATGAGAAGAAGAGATGAGAAATAAATTAGTGATGGAGGTGAGATGGATGCTATAGTGAGGTTTGAAGGGATGTACGGGGAGGACAGGTATTTCAAACTCAATTTGAAGTTCTTTCAAAGTTGACCCACTGAGCTTAGATATAATGGCTGCTGAAACCCTCCAAGAAAGAACAAGTTTAGTATTGAAAAACATACGTACAGACCATGGGCCAAAAACCACTTTTTTGGAATCAGGGGGGTACGTGAGATTAAATCCGGGTACCCAAGGGGTACGCAGGCGAAAAAAGGTTGGGAACCGCTGCGCTATAGTAATGGGAAGTAAAAACCTACCTTGGCTTCTCCTAGACCCAAAGGTTTGGAATCTACCTCCAGTCTTCTGACACATCCCTTCAGACTGACGTCCGCTGTCTTAAGTCCCTGGCTGAGAGCACGGGCTCGCTTGTTCAACTCAATGCCTCCAATGTAGATCTGAAAACAGAATAGAATAAATACTTGGACCGGCCATTCACCAACAGGTAGACCGAACAGGTAAGCCTGTCAGGTCTACCTGATAGTGAATGGCCGGCCTTAGGCCAACCTCCAGTCCCGAGTGGGTATCGCACTAGGTTTGCACGTCGGAGGTCCGCGTTCGATTTTCAATTCAATTCAGTTATTTTTATTGTTAAAATACATGATAGTATGTTAACAATATTTATACATAATACAATTAGAAACATAATGCCGGCGGAGTTCATTTTTTCTCTGCTTTTGATTGGATAAATCAGAGACATTTTTTTTTTCTCTCTTTGGAATCCCTCTGTTCCATCACTGTGAACCAAACGAATCCAGTCCCCGAGTGAATCCCTTGGATTTGGATTTTCAAAACACTTTGTTCTTTATTTATTTTCTCAAAACGAATCCTGAAAGATACCCCTATGGTTCGTTCCCGGAACGGCTAGCTTTTGGGAGATAAGACCTTGGTGCTTGGAGGTTACAGTTCTCTCTATCAAACCTCTTCAAATAATAATAATCAGGGCATACCTCGGCTGGGATTGAACCCACGCCCTCCTGTTTACCAGGCGAGCGACTTGACCACTACACCACCGAGGCAGGTACGCAGGCGAAAAAAGGTTGGGAACCGCTGTGCTAGCGGAAGTAATGGGAAGTAAAAACCTACCTTGGCTTCTCCTAGACCCAAAGGTTTAGAGTCCACCTCCAGTCTTCTGACACATCCCTTCAGACTAACGTCCGCCGTCTTAAGTCCCTGGCTGAGAGCACGGGCTCGCTTGTTCAACTCAATGCCTCCAATGTAGATCTGAAAACAGAATAGAATAATTACTTGGACCGGCCATTCACCAACAGGTAGACCGAACAGGTAAGCCTGTCAGGTCTACCTGATAGTGAATGGCCGGCCTTAGGCCAACCTCCAGTCCCGAGTGGGTATCGCACTAGGTTTGCACGTCGGAGGTCCGCGTTCGATTTTCAATTCAATTCAGTTATTTTTATTGTTAAAATACATGATAGTATGTTAACAATATTTATACATAATACAATTAGAAACATAATGCCGGCGGAGTTCATTTTTTCTCTGCTTTTGATTGGATAAATCAGAGACATTTTTTTTTTCTCTCTTTGGAATCCCTCTGTTCCATCACTGTGAACCAAACGAATCCAGTCCCCGAGTGAATCCCTTGGATTTGGATTTTCAAAACACTTTGTTCTTTATTTATTTTCTCAAAACGAATCCTGAAAGATACCCCTATGGTTCGTTCCCGGAACGGCTAGCTTTTGGGAGATAAGACCTTGGTGCTTGGAGGTTACAGTTCTCTCTATCAAACCTCTTCAAATAATAATAATCAGGGCCGGATTAGCCCCCCGCGGGGCCCGGGGCAGTTTCAAAGGCGCGGGGCCCCCAGTTTGGGCTGATCGAACTTAAAATTTTCAGCGCCGCAGGCGAAATTTTTCAAAAAGTAGGTAGATATGTGCCTCATGCTTTGTCAATTTGTTACAAGTTAATTTTAGACGCACCTAATTCGTAGATATTTTCTTATCCTAATTTTCGCTGAACGCTAAAGTGAGCAAAATAAAATAGAGTGCCGCAGGCGAAATGCAAAATATTAGAAACAGTCGCCAAATATTAGGCATGTTTCTTTAAGACGGAAAGAGGCAGTTATCATGAATTTAACGTCCGTTGAAAAGGCATGCTGGAGTTCATTCTAAAAAGGTTCCTCAAAATACAGTTGATAAAACTTAGGTACCACCTAATGCTTACAAGGCAGACACGCTACTCTCTAAGTTAACTACGCTGGCTATATTCTATTTTATATTCAAGGTTAGCCCAGTGGTAATTTGCTTGCTTGCCATGTAGAAGGTCCCAGGTTCAAATCCCACTTCAACAAAAATTTGTACTCATATTTCGATTGCAAATATTTCAACAGGTTACTTTCTGGTGTTCTCGTGTTGAACCAGCACGTACATGGGAAGTATTGTGTCTCTTATCACTCATCTGATGAGAGGCATACTACAGGATGGGCATGCTACAATACAGACCACAAGCATCTCATGTAGTAGTTGTTTTAGTGCTCCTAAAAGAAAACATTGGTGAAACACTTATCTTTTTCTACTTCTCTTACCTTGCGCATCTGCCTGACTGGACCTTGCCCGAGCTCGCTTGAGTGTGTCAATATTATTGTAGATCACATCCGATAGACATCCGCGCAGCCACTCAATATGGCCAAGAAACAGCTCGGTGAAGTCCCCCTGACCTCCAATGAACAACCCGTAGTGAATGTTCAACTCGAAGAACTTTCCTGGTAGCTTCTCACTGTGAAGAAAAGGGAGGGAAAAAATGATAATTTTGATAGAAAGACCTTAAAATCTGGCTAGGGGACCTTAAACAGAGAGCAGACTAGTGTCTTGATGATCCGCGCAGCCACTCAATATGGCCGAGAAACAGCTCGGTGAAGTCTCCCTGACCTCCGATGAACAACCCGTAGTGAATGTTCAACTCGAAGAACTTTCCTGGTAGCTTCTCACTGTGAAGAAAAGGGAGGAAAAAAATGATAATTTTGATAGACCTTAAAATCTGGCTGGGGGACCTTTAACAGAGAGCAGACCAGACTAGTGTCTTGCTGTGGGACTATAAATAATTAAATAGGGATCAGAGCAGCCAAACCCTAACCAACCTGGCTAATTGGCGAATACAAAGGGATTATCATGCTTCAAAGGTTCCTCACGATGGTTGACTGTGGTCTGACACACCAAGAGACCATCAACCCCTCTGGGTACAGCTACACCGTTACAACAATAACAATGTATAGGTAAGTACCTAAAAATAAAAATAAAAAAACTTACAAGGTGGTATGTATTAGATCCACAGTAAGTGTGACATTGGCTTCAATTCTCGTTCTTTTTAAATGTTTCATTCATTCATTCATGTCTACTGTGTTTAGTGATTCTCTTGTGTTTGATGTGCTGTAGTTAAGAGCTTTGGTCGAAAGTCCCGTGTTTTTCATGTGTAATTTCGGTCTCGGTGTTTTGTTTTTAATCATTTTACCCTGTGTGTAAATAAAGTTCAATTACGGCGCTTTTAGTTCGAGGAGTAGGCAAAAAGATGGGGTGTGCTATGTCAGCCGAGGAGCGGGCTGCCCTGGCCAGGAGTAAACAAATAGAAAAGAATTTGAAAGAGGATGGAATACAGGCGGCCAAAGATATCAAATTGCTCTTACTTGGTGAGTATTTTAGTTCTCAGATGGTGGTTATACACAGGGCTAGACTAGGCCAAGCTTGAGAAATAAATAAATGACACATAATTTTCTTTTTATTTTTAAGTTTAGCCTAGCTTAGCCCTGTGTACCACAACCTCAAAACCTATGATGATAAACAACAACACTGTTGAGATAGGGGTACTTGTTCAGAAGTCATGACAGTGAATAATTGCTACAAGGAGCTGTGACCAGTGTTATTATAGGGTTAGGTTAAACACAGAAAGGAGTTTTCACATTTTGAGTAGTGACCAGTGTTATTATAGGGTTAGGTGAAATGCCAAAAAGGAGCTTTTCTTTTTAATTGTCATGGCTTGTGAATAATTAGCAAATCAAGTGATTTATTGAAGTGTAGCAAGCAATATCTCAAACAAACAATCTTGAGGATATATTGTTCGGGATTGAACTCTCACGTTTTGACACCAGCTAAATGTCTTGATCATGAATTTTGGTGCAAGACATGTGATTGTGGAATGGTTCCCAACTTTCAAACAACAACACTGTTGAGATAGGGGTACTTGTTCAGAAGTCATGACAGTGAATAATTGCTACAAGGAGCTGTGACCAGTGTTATTATAGGGTTAGGTTAAACACAGAAAGGAGTTTTCACATTTTGAGTAGTGACCAGTGTTATTATAGGGTTAGGTGAAATGCAAAAAGGTGCTTTTATTTTAAATTGTCATGGCTTATGAATAATTACCAAATCAAGTGATTTATTGGTAGCAAGCAATATCTCAAACAAACAATGTTGATACATTGGCCGGGATTGAACTCTCACGTTTTGACACCAGCTAAACGTCTTGACCGTGGATTTTGGTGCAAGACATGTGATTGTGGAATAGTTCCCAACTTTCTTCATGATCCTCTTGTATGAAGGTGGCATAGGCAAGTACTACTTGAATCTAATGAAAAAGCCCATGGCCTGTAGCATGAATGACACCTACTTTTCACTCCATGCACGGAAAAAAAAGCTGTACCTACTTATCTACTGTTTATGAATATTATCTGTGTATGGAGTAAAAAGTGGGAAGAAGTATTGGTTTTTCCATAGAACAGCAATGGTTGATTGCACAGGGCTGATTGACAGGCTGATGAAGAATACTGACC
>NW_007383475.1:0-5491 GCF_000475195.1 Diaphorina citri | reverse complement strand
TTCTCTCTTCGATTTCGGGACGATAAGACCATAGTAGTTACAGTTCCCTCTGTCAAACCTCTTAAAAAAAAAAAAAAACAAACAAACATCTAAACCCAACGCAAAGCTCTCGAGTTAAGACGTAGACCTCACTGTCGTTCCATCAATAACATTTCTATTGTCTTCTCTTTCTCAGGACTCAACCAACACCTCCACAGAGTCCTCTACCTCCTCTCTCTCCACCTCCATCTCCACATCCACCTCCAACAACATCACGGTCTCCTCCATCGTCAAGCTGAGAACCGCCGGCCTAACGGACGGCCTGAAGTCACCCACCAACGGCATACCACCCAAATCACCCCTCCCGTCCAAGTATTCCAAAGAGAAGGGCTTTGAATTTGGAGCCAATGCTGGTGAGTGTTACCCACCGCCATTTTGAATCACGATGGAATGTGACGATTTTCTGGCCGGGGGGACTTTCAATTCCCGCCCGGGGTGGATTTCATCCTGAACGGATAATGTTCGTTATCGGAAGAGCTGGCTTTCTCCTATCCTGTCTTCCTTCTTCGATATCGGGACGATAAGACCTTAGCAGTTATAGTTCCCTCTATCACACTTGTTACAATTCCCTCTATCAAACCTATATAAAAAAGATGCTCTCTGCTCTACGATCCTCTCTTTTTTTTATGCTTTACTCATACATACTTACCTACTTTTCTTCTTTCTTTCTAATTTTATAAGACTGACTCATCTGTTTCTCTTTTCAAGCGTTGTATTGTTTTTGTGGTCTTGATTTTATCCAGTGAATCCAACTGGATTCAGACATCCAAAGGATTCACTCGTCTGTAGTGTAGAGTAGCGGTCGTCCCCATCTTAGGCAAAAAAACAGAGCGGAGCATAGAGCATCGAGCAGGCAGAGAGAAGTGACGATAGATGGAGGCGTCGAATTTCAAACCTCTTAAAGCTGAGAGTAAAATGCTCTATAGCCAGCCTAGTTAACTTGGTTGGTAGCGCGTCTGCCTTGTAAGCGCTAGGCCGCGGGTTCCATTCCCGCCCGGGGTGGATTTCATCCTGAACGGATAATGTTCGTTATCGGAAGAGCTGGCTTTCTCCTATCCTGTCTTCCTTCTTCGATTTCGGGACGATAAGACCATAACAGTTACAGTTCCCTCTATCAAACCTATGTAAAAAAGATGCTCTTTGCTCTACGATCCCCTCTTTGTTTTTGCTTTAGTCATACATACTTACCTACTTTTCTTCTTTCTTTCTAATTTTATAAGACTGACTCTTCTGTTTCTCTTTTCAAGCGTTGTATTGTTTTTGTGGTCTTGATTTTCTTTTCAAATTTTTTACTATTTATTTTTTTCTCTTTTTGCTCCATTTCTAAATCGTATTTTTCTTTCGGATACTGAGACGATTTCCCCTCTTGGCGTGGTAGTACGAAAACCATAGGAAATCCGCCATCCTGAAGAGGGAAAATCGTTTCTTCTTCCTCTTTCTTAAATCAAAATTGCGCTGTTAAAATAATTGTATAAAAGTTCAAATTTCATTAAAAAAAAAACAAGCTATTGAAATACAGTTAGGCCAGCCACTCACTATCAGGTAGTCCTGACAGGTAAACCTGACAGATGGACCTTTTCAACCGTACCGGTCAGGTCTACCTGATAGTGACTGGCTAGCCCGAAATATTCAATTCTGCTTGAGGAGATTTATTTAAAAATGCCAAAATATTTAAAATCAATA
The DNA here is from genome assembly GCF_000475195.1 of Diaphorina citri. Lineage (NCBI taxonomy): Eukaryota > Metazoa > Arthropoda > Insecta > Hemiptera > Psyllidae > Diaphorina > Diaphorina citri. The sequence goes on along the minus strand of NW_007383475.1, from coordinate 3,769 downwards.
AATTGAATTGAGGAGATTTATTTAAAAATGCCAAATTAATTAAAATCAATAAATTGAATTCGATTTAGTGATCTACCTTGTGATCGTTCTGACACCCTGGTGTATTCGTTCCACAACCGTTAAGTCCGTAAACCCCGGCGTTAGTTCTGCATTACCTAACCATGTGGCTCCGTATAAGTATCAACTGTATTTCGATGTACATTTCCAACCGGACTTTATCTTCTATGGATCGGTAAGTCATTCTTTTTACTTCCTTCTTTTCACGAGTTAGGTACCTACCTACCAGAGTATAAAGGAAAAGGAAGGAATTTTCAATTGTGTTGAGCATAAATGCTTGTCACAAATGTCGTTCCCCGCTAAATTTTGTGACTTGGACTCGAACCACCAACCTCCAGATGCAAAGTTCACCGTGCTAACCACTACACCATTGGGGTTTATATTTCTTTAGCCCCCTACGAGAATCGAACCCGCGACCTAGCGCTTACAAGGCAGACCCTCCAAGCTAACTAGGCTGGCTTACTTAGCTTCGATTTTATGGTAAAGTCTCATGGGGAGTCAGAATGATGTAGTTCAAAGTTTTCCCATAATATTGTAGGTAATCTCGTTCAGGACAGTCACACTACCGTGACGTCACGTGACGTGATGGTAGTGTGTTTCTACCTTTATAAAAGCCAGCCGTTCCGAGAACGAACATTATCCCATCAGAATAAAATCCGCCCCGGGCAGGAATCGAACCCGCGGCCTAGCGCTTACAAGGAATTTTTAATTGTGTTGAGCATAAATGCTTGTCACAAATTTTAATGTCGTTCCCCGCTAAATTTTATGACTTGGACTCGAACCACCAACCTCCAGATGCAAAGTTCACCGTGCAAACCACTACACCATTGGGGTTTATATTTCTTTTAATTGAGATTTATTTAAAAATGCCAAATTAATTAAAATCAATAAACTTAATTGATTACGGGGAATTGCAAATCAAGTAATAAATTATATTTAAGGTTGTACTATAGACTGCATTAGAGTTTTTTTCTACGATATTTCTTTTGAACTGTAACTGCTAAGGAGTAAGGTCTTATCGTCCTGAAAGCGAATTTTCAGAGTCTGGCCTACAGTAAAGCGGAAAAATGAACCTCGAGAGTTGGATCCAAGCTCTTTCGCACCCTCCCGCCCTTAAATACGGCCCTGCTACATGTTGTGTATTTGTGTAAGTAGATTTTGTGATATTAAATTTGTATGAACGCCTAGTAACTTTTTGTATATGCAATATGCAACACGTGCTTCATTAACATCTCAGGTACTTATAATGTATTCATCTATTCATTACCTACCTTTTGTTTGCATTTTTCTTCTTTTTTATTTTAACCAAATCCTGTTAAATTTTATAAAATTATAATCTTTTCACATCCTAGGTACATGTGTATTTGTGTAAGTCTGTAAGTAGATTTTGTGATATTAAATTTGTATGAACGCCTAGTAACTTTTTGTATATGCAAAATTCAACACGTGCTTCATTAACATCTCAGGTAGTCAGGTACTTATCATCAGTCTATTCATTACCTTTTGTTTGCATTTTTCTTCTTTTTTATTTTAACAAAATCCTGTCAAATTTTATAAAATTATAATCTTTTCACATCCACACAGGCCTCCATTTTCATCCGCGTTCAAAGCCCCACCTCCCAAATCACCCTTTAGATTTTGTGATATTAAATTTGTATGAACGCCTAGTAACTTTTTGTATATGCAATATGCAACACGTGCTTCATTAACATCTCAGGTATGTACTTATAATGTAGGTATTCTATTCATCTATTCATTACCTACCTTTTGTTTGCATTTTTCTTCTTTTTTATTTTAACCAAATCCTGTCAAATTTTATAAAATTATAATCGTTTCACATCCACACAGGTCTCCATTTTCATCCGCGTTCAAAGCCCCACCTCCCAAATCACTCTGCACGCCAACCAAGCGGTTCTCAACATTTCCACCACCTCGATTCACCCCGCCACCGAGTACCAGCCCAAACAGCCCCCACCCAACATCACTCATCGTTCCCATTCTCACCAACAGATAGCGCTTCGGTTGAATCGGATTCTCGATCGGAACGAAATCTACCGGATTTATTTCGAGTTTAGCGGAGCGCTCAATGCGGACACAACGGATGCGTTTTATGTGCTCAAATATGGGGGGTCTGGGAACGAAAGGTGAGATTTAAGGATAAGGTCCCTAAAAGTACAGAAGTACTTACAGGGATGATGAAGAATAATCATGTTAGAATTTCCCTGTGTCTTGTATGAAAGTTCACCTATTATTTGAGGTTGTGGTTATGAACCGGGTTGAGGTAGGCAAGATTGGTCAGCTTGCCTTGTTTTTAAGTTAGCACTCCCATGCCAAACTGTAGAAACAATATCCTGTCTCAACTCAACCCGGTACATAACCACAACCTGATGTACTGACTTTGGGGTCGAGTGGATTGGAATACATCACATGCCTTCAGGCACACTCTATTTGTCAAGGGTCTAGGTTTACCTTGCCCTTGGTATCAATTTAATGGAGCAGTTGCAAATGGGTAAAAATTATAAATAAATGTTCGATTCCTATGTAAAAAGTTGAGAAAAATCCAAATATGAGGTCAACGACTTTGGCCAAAACACACGAAAAACCGAGAACATTGGAGAAACTGACAATCAATTTGATCTGAACACACACAAGAGTGAGAACATTGGAGAAAGTAACAATCAATGTAATAATAATAATAATAATAATAATAATAATAATAATAATAATAATAATAATAATAATAATAATAATAATAATAATAATAATAATAATAATAATAATAATAATAATAATAATAATAATAATAATAATAATAATAATAATAATCATAATAATAATACTTCTTTAGTCAGCTCCCATGGTGTAGTGGTCACTGCACTCGCCTTGCACGCGGGAGATCCGGGTTCGATTCCCGGCGGGGTCAAGAAATTTGTATCATGCAAATGATTGATCCCGTGACTGGCTGTTGCGGGGCCCACTCAGCCTCGTGAGGAAAATGAGTAGCTATGACATGTAAATGCGCATAGCGACCGGTGCCAGCATGGTAGGTAAACATTGGTTGTTAGGATTATTGAGATACTTATTGGGAAAAATCCTACAATGCTGCAGTGAGCACCAAAGTTGTGACATAATAACACAAAGAAATTGCATTTTTTACATTAAAAAATTTTTTGGGTCGGTACTAGGCTATGGTCGATGGTCGGTTCTCCAGTTCGGACGCCTACTAATGGACTGACCTCTATTTCAGGGACGGAGAAAGTAGGGTGGACCACTTCCAGGAGTCCATGCCTATGTCTCCCTATCTCCTCTGCTTTACGGTGGGCTCCTTCGAGTCCCTAACCCTCTGGGACAATTCCATCCAGTATAAAGTGTACGCGCCACGAAATGACTCAACTTCCTGGACTAAGAATCCAGATGGTTCAACTTGGGAAAACGCTAGGAATAGCACTTTGTAACGCAGGTAAGTCTCTCTCTCTCTCTCTCTCTCTCTCTCTCTCTCTCTCTCTCTCTCTCATTTTGTATATTAGAAAGTTTGTTGCTTTTGGCACATCTACTAAAAATTCCGTCAATTCCTTTTTATTATCTCTCTCTCTCTATCCCCTTTCTCTCTCTCTCTCTCTCTCCCCTTTCTCTCAAGAGGTTTGATAGAGGGAACTGTAACTGCTATGGTCTTATCGTCCCGAAATCGAAGAGAGAAGGAAGACAGGATAGG
>NW_007383474.1:2111-5493 GCF_000475195.1 Diaphorina citri | reverse complement strand
CTGACAGAAGTCAGTGGGGTCAAAGTTATTGGGTCGGTTTTGTGCGTTCGAGCCAAAAGTTACAGCTAAGTAGGAGGTTATAGGTACTAATAAATAGTAATAATGAGTCAGTAATTATTCTAAAAGAAAGTAAAGCCCTGAGATTCCTGGAAATCATTTACTTCGACGAAAAATACAACGTGTGTCGGTACTTCATCGCGATTGAATTAATTTCTCTATTATTGGTCTTTTGATATGCACAGAATGCATATTTGCCATAGCTTCTTATAACAAATAATTATCTATACTCAGTAGGTATAGATAATTAACCAAGAAACGTACTTTATTAGTAAAAGTAAAGCCCTGAAATTCCTGGAAATCATTTACTTCGACGAAAAATACAACGTGTGTCGGTACTTCATCGCGATTGAATTAATTTCTCTAATATTGGTCTTTTGATATGCACAGAATACATATTTGCCATTGCTTCTTATAACAATTAATTATCTATACCCAGTAGGTATAGATAATTAACCAAGATACGTACTTTATTAGCACTTGATAATTTACATATTGGTTAAGTACCTTTTTTGCTCCCAGTAAGCACCGCGGTAGTACTTAATAAGTAGCTATCGTACTTTATTTACAAGGTACTCAATAAACATTTATAGCAAACAGTTGTTGACCTATGAATCACAAAGAATGAACACATCAGAATCTGCAATGATATATAAATAATGATTTCCAGGAATTTTCAGCATTGATTTAGGTATCCTGCATAAGTTGCAGCCCTTCCACCTTGCACGAAACGAATTTTTCTTCGTTACCAATTTTTTTCGTGCGGTGGCCTCGAGGAGTATACAAATGAATTAGTGTGTTCACACTGCCAACAAAGAAAAAAATCGGAAAATAGTAATTTTTTTTCCTTTTAGGCGCTTTAACTATGTGTTACAACATGTCGTTCGCGCCGGAATAGTAACTTTAGACGAAGAAAAATTCGTGCAGGGTGAACAGGCTGTTATATCACTGATCATTGGGCTCATGAATGACCAGTCATTATAAAAGCAATCAGTTAGGATTTAGAAGCAATCAGAGTAACATTTCTGACTGCTAGGGGGGTACCGTAGCCCAAATGGTACAAATTATTGGTATTAGACACCCCTGTCTTTGTTGAACTCAAGTTACCGAATTTCCCCTTAAAAAAAAAAAAAAAAAAAAAAAAAGAAAAAGATCGGAAAATAGTAACTTTAGACAAAGAAAAATTCGTGCAGGGTGAACAGGCTGTTATATCACTGATCATTGGGCTCATGAATGACCAGTCATTATAAAAAGCAATCAGTTAGGATTTAGAAAAGTAGTGACATTTCTGACTGCTAGGGGGGTACCATAGCCCAAATGGTACAAATTGTTGGTATTAGAACCCCTGTCTTTGTTGAACTCAAGTTACCGAATTCTATTCCACTGTCCCAGGTTTGATATCCGCTTCATGCGGACAAACTCATGACAGTTCTAAAGAACTGGCGATAACAGAAAAAGTTAGAACAATCTAATTTAATACGTACCTATTGACTTGAGCTAATTTAGGAATACAAATAAATATACCTCCACTGTCCCAGGTTTGATATCCGCTTCATGCGGACAAACTCATGACAGTTCTAAAGAACTGGCGATAACAGAAAAAGTTAGAACAATATCTAATTTAATACGTACCTATTGACTTGAGCTAATTTAGGAATACAAATAAATATACCAAATGTATATTTACTGTAGATCAAGTGAAGTTTTTAATTTTAAACTTTGACACTGACAAAGATTGGCAAAGAAAACGGAGAGATTTAAAAATCCAATACCCTTCAGAAGTCCAATAGACAAAATCTTGAACAAATACCTAACATAACATTTTTTTAATTTCTTATATGCAGCTCATCGGATTAAGAATTCACCCCAGACTGAACTCAAGATACCAGCTGCTGTAACAACCCTCCAAATGGTCCCTTATCCTGCGACAATTTACGAGAAGATCATATAACCCAAGGAAATTTAAGAACAACTATGTGGAATACTAGATAATATCAATTGAAAATAGAAATTGCTAACACTACCATAGAGATGTTGGTAACTTAGTTAGTAATCACATTCATTGAATATGAACTTTTTATAAATCAAAATGACTAGATGTAGATAAACTAAGTAGGTACCTACCTATGAACATGAATAAAATACTTATTTACTCTTTTTATCTACATAAATTCAATAATTTTGTACAGACAGGATGGTTCTTATATGCAGCTCATCGGATTAAGAATTCACCCCAGACTGAACTCAAGATACCAGCTGCTGTAACAACCCTCCAAATGGTCCCTTCTCCTGCGACAATTTACGAGAAGATCATATAACCCAAGGAAATTTAAGAACAACTATGTGGAATATAAGATAATATCAAAACAGAAATTGCTAACACTACCTACCATAGAGATGTTGGTAACTTAGTCAGTAATCACATTAATTGAATATAAACTTTTTATAAATCAAAATGACTAGATGTAGATAAACTAAGTACCTATAAACTTGAATAAAATACTTAGGTAGGTATGTACTCTTTTTATCTACATAATTCAATCAACCTATCTAAATTTCTAGGCCATAATTTTGTACAGACAGGGTGCTAACTTCTGGCCTGAGTGAGAGATGTGACTTTTCAGTTCCCTGATAATGGAAGATTTACCTGATTATGTAGAAATCAAGAAAACTACTGAAGTTATTCTCACGATAACGACACAAAGGAGTAAAGGTTGCCATCTCACCATCTGAAAGTGCCTATTTCTATTTGCCTATCTTGTGGAGTTCATTCAGTCTCGTGATGACAAAATTGATGGTTGAAATTCAAAAACCAACTTTTCTACAAAAACTAATCAACAGAAATATTGTTAGTAAGTTTACTTATTATTGACAAAAATATAGAAATTACCTATGTACGTACTTATACTAATTGTATTTATGTAAATAGTATAACTATTTACAGGGTTAAGTAGGTACATACTAATATGTACATAATAAAAATGAATGCCAAATGACGATAAACGAAAATATTACATTACAACCGACCTAAGGTAGTTGATTTTAATTTCAAAAGTAAACAAAACGTACAAACAGCTTTCACAGTTATTTTGATGAGTAAACGTATTTCAAATAATAACAAAATAAACGTTTGAATAATAACTAATAATGCATAAGATATTATAAGCAGACATAGTGGACAAGAGGTAGATAGGTACCTAGAGCTACAGGTACTAAAAAATAATATTATAATATTACAGGAATTAATAAAATTAAAAATCTGGTGTGAACATCACAAGACTTTCTATTACATTTACGAAATACGTATTTGAAAAGAAAAAAAAAA
>NW_007383474.1:0-1735 GCF_000475195.1 Diaphorina citri | reverse complement strand
GTAAATGCAGTTTTTTTGTGTTATTATGTCACAACTTTGGTGCTCACTGCAGCATTGTAGGATTTTTCCAATATCTCAATAATCCTAAAATCCAATGTTTACCCACCATGCTGGCACCGGTCGCTATGCGCATTTATATGTCATAGCTACTCATTTTCCTCACGAGGCTGAGTGGTCCCCGCAACAGCCAGTCACGGAATCAATCATTTGCTTGATACAAATTTCTTGACTCCGCCGGGAATCGAACCCGGGTCTCCCGCGTGCAAGGCGAGCGCAGTGACCACTACGCCATGGGAGCTGATGCAATTTAACAATTTACCAGTTTTGCTGAAAGCATATCAAACTCCTAATGTAGATCTACTCAGGACAAATGTTCTGGCACTATGACAAATGCATGAACTTAAAGGTAGGTAGTAGGTACTAGGGCAAATCTGTGATTCACAACACATAGGAAGTAAGACTATAGACCAAAAGAAACAATAGGTAATACATATCTACAAATAAAATTATAATAAAAAAAGTCTATTACTATTGTACAAGAGATACATGATAAAAATGTTCAATTTTATAATAAGTACATATTTTATACTAAGTTTCTGCATTAATTAAAATGATAATAACTAATAGGTAATAATCGTATTCACAATAAGTAATAACTAATAACATAGAGCATAGAGTAAGCTTTATTTACAGACTGAAATAATAAATTCAGGTGAATAAAGACCGTGAATTCCATGAAATGATCTTAGTCAAAAGGTACCATCGACCCAAAATTTTTCGATTAAATTATGAGATAAGTAACCTACATAAGTAAATTTTAGATAGTATTATTATTCGGTAGGAAAGTCTAACCACTGAATTACATACTTCTGATACTCTACTAGGTAGGTGTACGTAACGAGACTGACAAAACAGACTACTGAAGATCTTTTGGCATACAACATACAACAGATCTAATTAAACTATTTCTATCATAATGAACTTTGTTATTTCAATTTTCAATACAAAATCAACTAATAAATTTACCAGAAATTGGTCTCATCAGAAATCCCACATATATCACCTGTATGGCTTTATTTACAGACTGAAATAATAAATTCAGGTGAATAAAGACCGTGAATTCCATGAAATGATCTTAGTCAAAAGGTACCATCGACCCAAAATTTTTCGATTAAATTATGAGATAAGTAACCTACATAAGTAAATTTTAGATAGTATTATTATTCGGTAGGAAAGTCTAACCACTGAAATACATACTTGATGTGATACTCTACTGGGTAGGTGTACGTAACGAGACTGACAAAACAGACTACTGAAGATCTTTTGGCATACAACAGATCTAATTAAACTATTTCTATCATAATGAACTTTGTTATTTCAATTTTCAATACAAAATCAAAATCAACTAATTAATAACTTTACCAGAAATTGGTCTCATCAGAAATCCCACATATATCACCTGTATCTACAATAATAATACTAAACAATAGCCAGTAAACAATTGTACCTGTAAAAACATTCCTTGAGCAACAACGATTTATCTACAAAATCAAAAAATAAAATAAAAAGTGGACGCACTAGAAAAATGCGTCTACAAAGGAAAGACGACCGTTTTTTTTCTTACAACAATTTGAGAAACTGTACACCAAAGAAGAAGAATAGAATTCACTATACAAGAACTGGTTTTCGTTTGTGCTTGTGTTTTCGTTTTTTGACGCCAGGGGCACCACTGTCT
>NW_007383473.1:13178-13785 GCF_000475195.1 Diaphorina citri | reverse complement strand
TAATAATAATAATAATAATAATAATGATAAATAAATAAAAACTTCAGATTTTCAATGCACTAAGGTTCAAAAGACAAAGACTTGGACACTTGGGCCAGGATATTTTTAAAAATATACACTTCTTGGAAATCACAAAACAATCCAATAGTCCTAGGTAGTAGAAAGGAAAGACCCACACTTTCATGTAAGATAAACTGACTCCTTTCCACACCCTTAGTGATAAAATAGGTAGACCTCATGTCCCTGTTAATAACCTTTGGTTGAATTCACAAGGCTGGTCCTTCTACCCCTAGTTATAATATTATTGGTCTATTTCACAGGGCTGGACCTTATATCCCTGTTAATAATATTATTGGTCTATTTCACAGGGCTGGTCCTTATCAAGTGAACTGGAGGAATCAGCAAAATCTGATATGAGAGCTTACATGTCACTGGTAACAACAGTGCTGGGGAATGCAGAGGTAACTATTATTATAGGTTTTTTTACTTTCTTTTTTTTTTTACTTTAAATATCTCATTAAATGCTAACATCATATCAGGCCTAAAAAAAAAAAAAAAAAAAAAAAAAAAAAAAAAAAATATTTTCTCCATTTAAAAAAAATATCTC
>NW_007383473.1:0-7561 GCF_000475195.1 Diaphorina citri | reverse complement strand
TTTAGAAGTAATATTCATTGGTTTTATCGAGCAAGGGCCACCATCCACTGAAGCAGTGCGTACACGCCAAGTAGGCAGGCGAAGCAAATATCTCATTCACATGGAGCTGAGATCATGATAGGCTACCCTAATACACCATTTCTTTGACCGCACATCACATTGAAAGCCAGAGTTGTGCTTATGGCCATATTTCCACTGGATCTGTTACCAGGCTGAGATTTATGACGTGTGTGGCATGATGGCCCTGATTTTCCAAATGAAACACCTTAGTCAAGTTCTTACACAACATAACAGTTAACTGTACGAGTTGTGTACAGCTTACCTTATGGCACGTCAATATAACGATAGGAGAATATCATCAGTGTAGGAAGAATGATTGTAAGAAAAACAAGACTATGCACTGATGTACTCCCCACCACGCCAAAAACCAAACCCACCTCATGCGGAAGGCGCGTGGCTGTATCTGCGTAACAAAGAAAACAGAGAGCCAAGGAGATACCCAGTGGAACTGAGTCGAAACCGACATCCTAATACAAAAACCAGGAGATGGCAGAATGGGATGGGGAGCGAAGGTGGTCCCGCCCTATAGGTGGGTGATGGGGAGGGCGAGGGAGAATGCGGTGTGATTTATACTGGGTGAAGGGGGGGAGGGGTGATGTCATGATATTGGGTCAACAATTACTTCCCAATGGCCTCCAATATTGGGTTTCACTGGATGTTTGCAGATGATAAGGTTTCCCTCGCAAGTGTCGATTCTTAACCTCAAATGTGACTGCCCAGACTTGCCTTTCAAGCTCTTTGTCGAGTGTGTAGTCCGGTGGTGTCAACAGTGGTGTGTCAACCATAAGTACTTGCAAAGTCAGAGGCAAAAATATTCTCCCCCTATCCAGACAGCTGATCCACCTTGTATTAAAATCAATCCTGAAAACATCCCATGGAAAGATAAGCCGTAAATATTTGCGGTGTGTTTTGGTCGTAGGCTGACCTGGGAGCCCACATACCGCCAAGAAAACATGTGGAGGGGCTCCAGCGTCTCTCTAGAAGTTATTCCCCATCTTCAACAAGAACAATCCTCCATTTCCATGAAAATCTGCTTCTCATTTACAACAACAATTCTTGCTGCCTTCTTTTACCCTACGGTTGTCCCTGTGTGTTTTTTTACCGGGCAGCAGAGAGTCACATCAAGAAGCTTGCCAAATATTACAGAATAAAGTCCTGAGGATCATCACAAAAGCTCCTGGTTTGTCCGCAACACAAATATTCCAGAAGATTTAAAAATTTGCCCGCTATCTACTGATAATGTATCCTCAAGCGCACCATTCCGAGTTTTCATTAACAGATAAGCCCATGGTATCGGAGAAAGAACCTATGTTCGCAGACGACTCAGAGTTCATTTACCTCAAAAATTTAGAGATGTGGGTCAATGGTCGTGGCCAATTCTCAACTACTTAGGTCCTAGTGGTTCGCGTCTCCTATTTTTCTCCCCTTTGTTGTTTATCTCACTTATAATATTCTTTCAATGTTCATAATGTTCTTATTCATCCTGATTTCAAGCTCAAAATACTTTTCCATTCCTTGTCCTAATCTATGTTTGAGTGAGTGAGAGAAAGGAGAGAGTGTTTATTTTTCCCTACATTTCCCTATGTCCCCCCTGTGTTTTTATTTTCACTTGTACATGATTGCCTCCTGTCCCGATTTGCTGTACCCTTTTCCCAAATTATCATCATTATTTTTTTTTTTTTTTTTTTTTTTTTTTTTTTTTTTTTTTTTTGATTACCTATTACCATTGTCCTTAAATGTATCCCTTCACTCCTGTATCTGTATTATCCTGTTTGTCCAATTTATAAATGTCAAAAATAAAGACAGAAATAAATTTGTATTTATCAAAAAAAAAAATTTTTACAAGCAGGAGAGGTTAGCTTTTCAGAAGAAATTTTATCAGCAAAGGCTGAAAATTGTGATCTTTTTTGTAAAATACCGACGTTTGGTTATAAAAAGGATAATGTCGAGTGACCACCAAACTAGCACAAATAGTTCCTTTGATTTGGACTCAGAAGGTAAGTTCAACAATTAACATTTGGAAATTTTCTCATGCCCACCTCTTCCAAGGTCTCACTTCACTTTCCCCAAAATAGGAAGGAGAAGGCACTTCAGTTAAGTGCCTTTTTAGAGTTTGCTATCTTCTGTGATGGTCTCATACACCCGTAAGATTCTGAGAAGATATCAAAGACAGGCCACTCACTGTTCATTTTTCAATGCAGATCTGTGTAAATTGTGATTTTCTCTTAACCACTTAGATAGAATGGTAAGTAAAGGTCTAACGATTTAGGTACCATAATTAAATGCTTTTGCACATTCCAATAATTTGTGTCCCAAATCAATGTGGAGGTTTATTTACTAATTGTCAAATAGAACAAGAGGTATAGGTGTATGAATAACTGCCCCTGTTCCACTTAAAAATAAATAAATAAAAATAAAATAAAATAAATTTTCAGGAGTAATAATAGGCACTAAAAAAATCTATATGCACCTGCTTCATGTTGTGTTTATATTTTTTCCAGCAAGAGAAATCTGGCCAGATGATGTAAAACTCTACCAGCCATATGAAGTCGAGCAGATACTACTTCCCGACAATGCACACTGTTTAGCTGTACAAGCTTATTTGAAGATGTTGGGATTGAAGTATACAGTGGACTTCAGAAAGAATGCTGAGTACATGTCCCCATCAAGTAAGTATACTTCTGAAAATGTACAATGAGACTAATCAGATCAACAAACATGGGCATGCCAGCCGAGTTAGCTTGAAGGATAGCACAACCAAAGTGCTAGGTTGTAGTTCAAATTCCCTTAGACAAAATTTATCTTGAACAGATAAGGTTTGATCTCAGAATGGCTATCTTTTTCCTATCCTGTTTTCTCTTTAATTTTGGGACAGTAAAACATTTGTTGTTACAGTTCCCTCTGTCAAATCTGTTTTAAAAAAATAAACACTATCAACCCAATTTGTACCTGTACATGAAAGATACCAATCTTTTACCTAGGCATAAAAGTATATTGTAAAAATAAAAATGATTTGTTTATTTTCCAGACCGAGTACCATTCATCAAGGTGGGACAGTTTCTCGTGGCAGAATTAGACCCCATCGTAAAGTTCACTCAGAATAAGGTGGGTAATATCCTGGTCTTATCCTCTCTACTCCCTCATAATCCCTCAGCATACTAGATTTGAAAACAACCTACCTACTCAAAAAAAAAAAAAAAAAAAATTCAAATTTTAAATGCACTAAGGTTCAAAAAAAACGGAAAGATTTTCAACTGCACTAAGGGTTCAAAAGGACAAAGACTCTGGACACTTGGGCCAGGATAATTGGTAAAAATATACACTTGCCTCTGGAAATCACAAAGACATCCAATAGTCCTAGGTATAGACAACCGCGAAAGACCCACAACTTTCATTAAGATAAACTGACTCCTTTCCACACCCTTAGTGATAAAATAGGTAGACCTCATGCCCTGTTAATAACCTTTGGTTGAATTCACCAGGCTGGTCCTTCTAACCCCTAGTTATAATGATTATGGTCGTATTTCACAGGGCTGGACACCTTATATCCCTGGTTACATAATATTTTCAGGTCTTTCTCACAGGGCTGGTCACTTATCAAGTGAACTGGAGGAATCAGTCAAATCTGATATGAGGCTTACAATGTCAGCTCGGTAACAAAGTGCTGGGGAAGCGAGGTAACTATTTTATAGGTTGTTTTACTTTCTTTTTTTTTTTTACGTTTAAATATCTCATTAAATGCTAACATCCCAAAAAAAAAAAAAAAAAAAAAAAAAAAAAAAAAACTGAATGCTTCTACTCATTTAAAGGAAGCTTCTCAATAATCAACTCCTCACGAGGCGGAGAGCACCCAAAACTCTAAACACAGAACCAAAAAACCTTCGGCCTTGCCTGTAGTCGAACCCGCCGAGACCCATTCTAATGTAGCAGTTGTTTCATTGCTACGAAATAAAAACGGTGGTGAAACACTCGTCTTTTTTTATTATTTTTATTTTTTTTTAGACCTCTGGTGTTTAATAAGCTTTAATAAGCACGTAGATTGCTCCTGCTAGCTGATTCATGCATCTGTCTAACTCACTTTTTCTCAATTAAATTTCAGAACTACATCACATGGTGTGATCCCACTACGTACAGAGAAGTGACCAAAGTTCGTCACGGGGCAGTGGCTCCCTGGCCCCTCAACATTTATCTCACCTACAAGAAGAAGCTAACCGTACAACATCGACTGAAAACACTCAAGTGGCTGGAGAAGTCTCTCGACCAGGTAAGTTCTTTTTCTAAAGAGGTTTGATAGGGGATCTGTAACTGCTAAGGTCTTATCGTCCCAAAATCGAAGAGAGGAGGTAGACAGGATAGGAGAAAGCCAGCCGTTCCGAGAACAAACATTATCTGTTTATGATAATGTTCGCCCCGGGCGGGAATTGAAACCGTGACCTAGCGCTTACTGGCGAAACCACTGGTAAAGGAGGCACCAAAAGATTGGTTTTTATGTTCCAGGTATACAAAGACGTGGACAAGTGTTGTCAATCACTCTCGGAACGATTGGAAAAGAACAACTTTTTCTTCAAAGATAAGTAAGTTCCAATGTCAAGCTAATCTTGTTTGTCAAAATCGGCAATTTTTCGGGAGTAGCCCTAATTGAGAAATAAAAAATCGTGAAGTTGAATCTGGGAACATACTTAGCTTATTCAATGATTATTTTTCCCTCCCAAGTTAACCAATATTTACCATTTTTTCGAGGGGTGTTGTGAAAACAACCATTCGTTCATTCAAAATATTTATTATTCGTATTTTTCCCTCTCTTCAATATGTCCTCATCTTTTGTGTTTCAGACCTACAGAGCTGGATGCCCTATTGTTTGGTCACATCTATGCCGTTCTCACCACCCCTCTTCCCAACAATAGATTCGCCAGCACAATACGAGCTTACCCGAACTTGGTCGAGCATTGCACACGGATAGAACAAACTTACTTCAAGAAAGACTCGTGAGGATGCTTAGGCAAGAAAGTATTTTAGACAGTAGAAACTCCGTAACCAAAATCAAACTTTGGCCTTATTAGTCAATAGGCGTTTTTTATGTAGCTGCAATGTCCTGAATGATGATGACTCCAATTGAATACTCATGGGGTCGAGTGGGCTGGAACACATCACATGCCTTCAGGCGCACTCTATTTGCCAAGGGTCTAGATTTTCCTTGCCCTTGGAATCAATTTAATTTAAAGAAACCATTTTTACTGATGTTTCATTTTGAATAATTCAGGACTGAAACTAAGTATTTTCTTTGGTTGATATCAGGTCAGGATAAAATCCGCCCCGGGCGGAAATCGAACCCGCGGCCTAACGCTTACAAGGCAGACGCGCTACCAACCAAGCTAACCAGGCTGGTTGAGTATTAGCTTTTTTAAGGGGTTTAACGTCAGTGTACAGCTGCAAAGGTTTTTAGTGGCGAGAAAATTAGCAGTTTTGACAGCAAACCTACCAGTTGTTTTCCATTGTGAGTGACCGATTGCAAGATGGTTCGCAGGGTTTTGAATCCAACAGCCACATCCAGGAGATGAGCAGCGAAGAAGAAGTTGTTGAAGTTACCCATGACCGAAAACGTGAAATACCATAGACTGTACAAGAACGCCTGGGAAATCAAAGAAGAAATGCCTCGTTTCATGACCGAAAGAAGTGAGATTTAAGTTTAAACCGGAGCACTTATTTTGGTTTTTTGGGGTACCCATGAGAGCAATGAGATCCCTTTTTGCGGAATCCAAGTGAGGTCTACTTGTCTTTTAGGACCTATCGAGGAGCTTCGGATTCCAAATTGTATGAACGCCGTGTAAATATTAGAGTATGCAATGTGCTAAACTATAAAGGTTAGTGGAGATGTCTAGTTCACTTTTTGTATAACTTTTTGTCATAATTTGTATGAGCGCCGTATAACTCTTTGAGTATGCAATGTGCTACACTACAATAGTGGAGATTTCTGTTTTACGTTTACGTACAGGCGAAGCAAAGGGATTGATCAATAGTGGAGATTTCTGTTTTACGTTTATGTACAGGCGAAGTCAAGGGATTGAGTAACACAATACTAGAAAAATAGAAGGTGGTACTTACGTTATCAGTAATAGTGACTCCGGCTTTCCACACCTGATATCTCCAGTCAATTCTGAGGATGCTGAAAACCAAAAAAAAGATATGAAGAAGTTAATTCAAAGACAAATACTTGATGGTGTCTTATGAAAAATATATTAGTGCGCCTGCCTTGTAAGCGCTAGATCGCTGGTTCGATTTCCACTCAGGGTGAACTTTATCATAAACAGATAAGGTTCGTTCTCGGAACAGCTGACTTTCTTCTATCCCGTCTTCTTCTTTTCCGTTTCCGGACCATAAGACCCCTGTTGTTACAGTTCTCTCTATCAAACCTCTTTCCCTTTCTTTATTTCTTTCTTCCCCTTTAAGTTTAATGTGTAAGTACTTACAAGCTAATAATTCCAGAGCTTTCTTCTTCTTCCTGTGAACTGAATGATGTCTTCTCCATACCCAACAGATTACTGATGGAATCAAAGTCATACGTTTCACTGTACTTCTGTCTAACCTTCTTCTTTGCGAACTTATCCCAGTAATTCACGGGGAATGATCTGAAGGGGGCAGATAGTAACAAGTTGGTTAACTTATGTTATACACGTAACTTGGAAAATAATTTAAAAAGTGAAAAAAAGGAGATTTTTTTTTTTCTTGGACTGGAGGTTGGTGGTTCGAGTAAGCTAACTAGGCCTAGCTAGATATAAACACTACAGAAAACATAGCTGGAGATAGCCTGGAAGTGGACTAATAAAAAACCGATTTGGGTTTATAAAGCCGGAATTTGAAAGTTCATTACAGACCTTTTGTTCAGGGCTTCCAATTGAAAATGTAAGAAAAGTGGAGCAAAAGAAAAACTAACATGATATTCTGTAAAATAAAATGTGTACCATTTTAAAAAATATTTTATTTAATTGACAAAAAAGACAAGGAAAAAATCTACGAAGGACATAGTAACACTCGGGTACCTCTGACTAGAAGCAAGTATCTATGTACTATGTTATGTAGGCCGAGGACTTGTGCTTGACTGGTAACAATGGAAGATGGGGAAAAATTAACTGGGGAGGGGGGAGGGGGAATAAATAAATCTTTTTGTGAGGCAAGGGGTGGACTAGATAAAATGAACATTAAAGCTTTTTCTTTACTAATCCTCATTGGCAATAACTGTTTAACAGAAACCACTAAGTTTATATCAAGGAACATTCCTAAAAGTAGTTTAATAATCAACACAATGGACTCTAACATTACAATGTGATGATGATCTTCATAATTATTCTCGTTACAGGACGAAATAAATATTGGAAATTGTATTAATACAATTATACACAAATATAATTATTTTGCCTAATTATTCTATTGTATTGAGCATGCTCGAACATTAGATATAAATGTTGGAAAAATATATTTTCTTTGATATTATTTTTTCTTACGG
>NW_007383472.1:0-5689 GCF_000475195.1 Diaphorina citri | reverse complement strand
CTTGAACCGTTCTAAGAAGGAAGGGCCAAAAAATGAATAGGTAGGTCCTCTGCGCGATAGAAAATCAGATGTATTAGGTCAAATAAGGCTCAAAACATCGTGGAGCGAAGAGCAAAGAGTTTTTTGCTCTCAGTTTTATGCGGTTTGAAGTCGATGCCCTAGAACTGAGAGCAAAAAGCTCTTTGCGCTCTGTTCCACCCTCGTTTTTAGCTTTTCGGTTCCGTTTCCAAAAATAAAATACAACTTTTCCAGACCACCCAGTAGATCTCGCCATCTCACGTCTAGATAAAGCTAGAAAAAATCTTGGGGGGCTGAACCATTACTTGAACTTGAGCAAAAATATAGGTAGGTGCCTATAAATAGATAAATTATAGATACATACGTAGTAATGTGTATACATAGTAAAGGCAAACGGCTGTATGTAAATTCCCCCGAAAATGAAATCGACTACCTGAGTCTCAAATGGTAAACTCCCCCGAAATGTGTACTATGTAAATTCCCCCGATACTTGAAGATAGAAAGAGGAAAATGTGTGATAACACATTCATGTTGGACATTTCATGTTGGACATTTGATGTTTTTAGGATTACCTACGTAGTTTGGTTTGGACATCATCATGTCAACGTATTAAATTGTCTGACAAGTGAGCGATGGTAACCACAAGAAGATATAAATTGGGGGATGAGTCATTCACGAGGGGGGGTGTCTCTAAATATTTCTAATTCGTTCGCATCCAAATATTCAGGTGTTTTTTACGGTGCAATAGCTGAGCCGCTTCAGAAACTTCATAGTTCAAATAAAATAGCATCAAAGAGAGAAGCCAGAGGTTTGGAAAGAAAGAAAAATCCACGGTTTCTACGGCCATCGGGGGAGTTTTACATATACCCTTTTTCCCTCCCGTAATCGGAGGGAATTTACACTATGACCCTACAGGAAGTAATTTTGAAATCGGGGGAATTTACATGAAATCGGGGAAATTCTACATTCGCCCAGGCAAACTATACCATATACATATGGATATGTAACATAGACATACATACCTAATAAATATTAGGAAAAATACACATAAGAATAGGCAAATTATATGTACAGTTGCCATAAGCGTAAATATACATATGGCATATGGTAAATAGGCAACCTATACTTACTATGTATAAATAGGTAAATAGGGAAAATACATCTATAAGTCATGGTACTTCTATGTATAACTAGGTATATTAATAGATAATTCTCCTGTTCCACTGACCCAAAAGGTCTATGTGTGCCACCCTGCCCAATTTAAAAAGTAATCAATTAAAAGATAAAAAAAAAAAAAAAAAAAAAAAAAAATCTAATCCCTACTGACAACTACATACTGGTTGAAGGTAATGGCCAGTTCCTTAAAACATACGATATAAAAATAAAACTTAGATAAGGTAATGTAATAAATGGGTGACCACGTAAAAATAATCAATTCCGACATTTTTGCAACGCGTTCCCAACGAAAAGGCCATAAATCATTTTTCCATGATAAAAATTATCATGAAAAAAGTATTTAAAACCGAGGAAATTCTATTGGCGGAAAAATTGCACTTTTTTAATCAGAAACTTATGTACCTTTTACTTGAAGGTATGTAGTTTTGAAAAAAATACATGTTTTAATTTTGAGGAACTTGTCTTTGGTATGTTTAATGTTTATTCTTACTATAAAGTAGTACTTTTTTATATTAATAGATTTAATAGCTTAAGAATTTCTACTACTATTGACCATAGGGTAGGTACTTGTAGTTGCACTGACAAGAAATATGATTAATTAATTATGATTAATTTTAAAAAAAGAAATATGATTAATTTTCAATGTTTTCCAATACCTACATAATTTGAATGTGCAGAATCTTCATTTGTTATGTTCTCCTTTATATAAGAATCCTTAACTTTTTTCTGCTTCTTTAAAACTAACTCTAGCTTAGACAGATAAGGTTTGTTTTCGGAAAGGATGACTTTCTCCTAAACTGTCATTCTTCCCTCTTTGCTTTCGGGACGATAAGACCTCCGCAGTTACAGCTCTCTCTCTAAGAAACCTTTTTTTTAATTTTATTTTATTAAAATAAGAATAGTTTCCAGACGGTCAGTTAGACAAGGGTTAAGACTTTACATGGTCCTTTTGGGTACATAGCGTGCACTGGAGTCATTATATTCTGGTTAACCAATCATGTATCGCCTATATATAGTGAAACAGTGATACATACGCTCGTACAAGTGTATACAGGGTACCAGGGACAAAATTTCATACCCAGAAACTAGATAAGTATGTGTTGAGAAGAGAGTGAGTTGAAAAAAAGAACTACTCTTTTCAGTGAACTACTCGGTCAATGAGTCAGATCATAACTCCCACCTACAAGAAGTTGAAGAGTGAGTTACATGTAGTATCTGCATCATTGACTTACTCGCTCTTTTTACATATCTTCAACAGAGTTGTATTTTTCCAAGAAAAAACATACCTATATAGTCTCTAAAAAAGCCTTCGACAAACTTCAAAGGCTGAGCACTCTCAAATGATATTGAGGTAATTGAGGACAGAATTCCATGCCTCGGATGGCATTGAACCCACGTCTGTTTACCAGGCGAGCGTCTTGACCACTACACTACCGAGGCCTCGATTGATTTTAGATTTTTAGAAAAGCGTCACACAGGGTTGCATTTGCATATTTTCAAAGAAAAACATGTATTGACTCTAGAAAAGCATTTGGTAGAGTGACATATTTGGCGTAAAGATAGCCACATCTACGTTGTCTATACTTTGATAAATTGATAAACGACAAATATAGCCAGCTCATAACTAAAAAAAGCCAGTCTCTCTCTCTCTCTCTCTCTCTCTCTCTCCCCCCTCTCTCCTCTCTCCTCTCCTCTCTCTCCCTCCCTCTCTCTCTCTCTCTCTCTCTCTCTCTCTCTCTCTCTCTCTCTCTCAGATCGTAGAAATATCAATTATGGCGTTTTTCTTCTTCTTGTTACTCTCGTTTCGATCGGTCTAATGGTTCTATTTATCTGCTTCCAATATAGGCGTAGATACATTGGAAGCTAATAGATCAGTTTCGAAGGGTGCTCAGAATCAAAGGTGATATTAACGAGAGCTCTCATGATAAAGCTAAATCTTTTTTTTTCAGAGGTTTTGGACAGAGAGAATCTGTAACTTGTAATGCCGTCTATCGTCACCGAATTGAGAGAGGGAAGCAGACAGGATAGAGAAAGCCAGCTCGTTCCAGAGACGAGCATATCTGTTTGGTAAAATCCGGCCCGGGCGAAATTGCTGCCAGTCTGAGCTTAAGGATGCATCTACAGGTGTAATACCACATTCGAGTTATGGTTACTATATTCTCCACGCTTCCCCACTGGGCCAATACATTATAGGTAATAGTCGAATATTAAGAACTCTATCTTACTGCTCCGTAGTACATATTCTGTGTAATACCCACACTACATCAACACCCTTCTGTGTAATACCAGCCTACAAGTATATTACACTCACGCCACACCACTGGTTCGAGGGACAGATAGTCTGTAGTATATTCAGACCTCAAAAGTACTTGAGCTTTTTCCTAGCTAGGAATGTAAACAAGCGCTTTCGAAATGTAGTACATCGAGCCATACTGGTGTAAGACATTAGCATCTGACGATTGTTTTAGTTTTAAGACCAAATCCTTAATCTCAGAACTGGGCCATGAACTTTATAGGCATCTTCACGTCATTTTGGTGATACATATCATACTCAGTAAGAGTTCCCAGCTAGGGATGTTACATTGCGTCTTAGATGTTAACATCGAGGCACATCTACTCTGTGTAATACCTGATCATACAAGATTAGTATCGTGATTGGTACCTTGAATTGTATTGGTACTTGGTATCATACATCCATGTTACATTGTAAGAGGCACACTAGTTAAAGAATGTGATGTAACTATTGATCAGGGCATATCTGACTCGAATGTCATACTGCTACAAAGATCTGTGAGTACACATCTACTCTTAGTGGAATAGTGGATAACTAAAAGCCCTTAGTGCCTACCTGATAGATGTGTTAGTGACACATATGCCTATAGTGGACGTTCCTAGGTTAGAGTTCTACGAAAAGAAAACAGATATAATGAACTTCCTATATTCCTATATTTGGTTCATACTGAGTTCAATAAGGACAAGCTTCGCGAGGACAACACTGGTACTCTTAGTGGAATAGTCGGATATAACATAGCTTATAGTTAGTGATTAGGGATATGTGTAGTGGATTTAACTAGTGCATACAAGTGGACGTTCCTAGGTGGAGAAATAAGAGCTTAATCCCATCAAGCGAATAACAGATATTGTACTCTGTTATTTCATACTGGGTTACAAGAAAGCTTGTCGTAGAGGACAACACTACTCTGTAGTGGATAGTGATATAACATGTATAGTTAGTGGTTAGTGGATATGTGTAGTGGATAACAATAGTGCAATACATAGTGGTTACGGATATGTAGTTGCACGTTCCTAGGTTCAGAGTAATAAAGGAGTAATAATAGTTTATCCTGTTGTTCATACTCTGTTTGCTTCATACTGGGTTTAAAAGAAGGCTTCGTGCAGGACAGACATACTACTTAGGTGGAACTAGTGATATCAACATAGTATTAGTTAGGTTGGTTACGTTGGATATGTGTAGTGGTATAACATAGTGCATACATAGTGGACGGTTCTTAGGTTAGAGAGTAATAAAGAAACATATAGTTTACTCTATTTGTTCATACTGGGTTTAAAAGAAAGCTTCGTGAGGACAACACTACTCTTAGTGGAATAGTGGATATAACATAGTATAGTTAGTGGATATGTGTAGTGGATAACATAGTGCATACATAGTGGTTAGTGGATATGTAGTGGACGTTCCTAGGTTAGAGTAATAAAGAAACAGATAGTTACTCTGTTTGCTCATACTGGGTTTTGTTCATACTGGGTCTAAAAAAAAGCTTCGTGAGGACAACACTACTCTTAGTGGAATAGTGGATATAACATAGTATAGTTAGTGGATATGTGTAGTGGATAACATAGTGCATACATAGTGGTTAGTGGATATGTAGTGGACGTTCCTAGGTTAGAGTAATAAAGAAACAGATAGTTACTCTGTTTGCTCATACTGGGTTTTGTTCATACTGGGTCTAAAAAAAAGCTTCGTGAGGACAACACTACTCTTAGTGGAATAGTGGATATAACATAGTATAGTTAGTGGTTAGTGGATATGTGTAGTGGATAACATAGTGCATACATAGTGGACGTTCTTAGGTTAGAGTAATAAAGAAACAGATAGTTACTCTATTTGTTCATACTGGGTCTAAAGAAAGCTTCGTGAGGACAACACTACTCTTAGTGGCTAAGTACACTTAGTGGAATAGTGGATATGAAGTATATGTAGTGGACGTTCCTAGGTTAGAGAAATAAGAGTAATAAAGAAACAGATATTAATTACTCTATTTGTTCATACTGGGTTTAAAGAAAGCTTCGTGAGGACAACACTACTCTTAGTGGAATAGTGGATATAACATAGTATAGTTAGTGGATATGTGTAGTGGATAACATAGTGCATACATAGTGGACGTTCCTAGGTTAGAGTAATAAGAGTAATAAAGAAACAGATATTTACTCTATTTGTTCATACTGGGTTTAAAGAAAGCTTCGTGAGGACAACACT
>NW_007383471.1:0-5528 GCF_000475195.1 Diaphorina citri | reverse complement strand
AAAATTCTTAAAACCTCTCCGAACACTCTAAGCCTAACCGCCCCTAAAAGGTAATCCGGTTTTAAAATTCGACCCTTTGTCATTCATTTATAATTTTATAAAGTACTGGGTATCATCAAACTTACCAATGGTCGTGATTACAGTCAATGAGTACAAGAAGGCGCCGCTGAAGCTCCACCGATTACTGGACACACTGTCCCCTTCATAGCCTTTCTGTACGTTAGATATCTACAGTCAATGAGTACAAGAAGGCGCCGCTGAAGCTCCACCGATTACTGGACACACTGTCCCCCTCATAGCCTTTCTGTACGTTAGATATAACGATACTTTGGAATGACATTAACTCCTTGGCTACCTCATTACGCCACACGAACTCATCGAACGTATTGAACTGACAGCATGTGTACGACCTGGAGAACAGATTTGGAGGTTTAACACGTTACTGTATACATAGGTAATTGCTAAGGTCTTCAGTGAAGGGAGTTTTACGCTCCATACGTCTACAAGCTACGTCATCGCGTCGTCGGTAACGAAAAAGTTCAAAGAGTCGTCACGTCAAAGTTTACGAAATGCGCAGAAACGCATGCGCACAAACAAGGAGATCTTGAAGGAGTCATGTGCTATGACGTCATCGCGTAAGGAGCGTTTGCCGTGACGTCAAAGTTCAAGATTTAACCTAATGAGAAAATAACCAACCATATTTGCCAAATTTCATCAACATTGAACAAAGAAACAAAAAGGAAAAGTTAGAATTCAATTCGTTTGATAATCTTACCACAGCTTGGCGACAGTGTCGTTCCTAGTGAGGGACATGTTCCGCCGCAGGTTATCAGAATGTTTATCATGGTCTGCCGCCTCTACATAGATGAAGATGAACGCTCCTGACCGTAAAAACAAAAAGTTTAGATGAGAATTCAACTTAATTCAATACTCAGAGGATGCTGTGAAGGTGCATCTAAATATAGTAGACCGTCCGTCAATCGATATGGAATACCTATATGGATCGACGAGGTGAATCTACTCGTACGTTATCGAGGCAGTGTGGACGTTTCAGTCGACATCGATCGACCGATGTGTGGAACTGTGGATGGACCTTAAGATCCCAAGCTATGGGTGGGATTAATGAACATCTCTTAAGGACTGTAAGGATCACAGTTAGAGTTGATTTTCAGTTAAAGTTGACTTTAAGCTTTAAACATTGGAAAATCAGCCCACCAGTAAAAACTAACCCCCAAGGGTTGTGCTGTAATAGCATCTTAAGGACCACTTCTCTAGAACAGTGTACTCGTACCTTGGATTCTCAAATGAAGGAGTAAAAAATTCTAAGCCCCTGTTGGTATTGAACCCACGCCCTTCCAATCCTTGGCTGGGCGCCACCACTCTGTAACCAAATGATAACAATGCACTTACCAGCAATCGTATAGCCAATTACCAGACAGATAATACCAATGTTGCTGAATAGAAACGCCAAGAATTGTCGCAGATAATCCTTGCACTTCTCCGTGAATGATCTTTCCGTTTGTTGGCGACTTCGCGAACGACTCGAGCTGCGTCTGTGCTCCATAGCTTCGGCCGGAGTCGGGAATGATCGGCAAGGTTCGGAATGACTTCGCCACTACTCGGTTATTCCCGGCAATTCTATCGGGCAACGTCGGGTAGCCTCGACACCAGAGCATTCGCTATGAACACTCATATCGCTTGTCGCACACAGATTAAAATCATTTTTACTTTTAATTTATTAAACTGAACTGTTCATTTATTATTATGCATTTTTTATGTTATTTGTTGGTATATTTTTTTGTTTTGGTGAGTAGGTACAGTTTTTTTTGTGACAATGTCTAAAGATACCGACTTTACGATTTTGGTACAAGACCGATGTTAAAGGTTCCTTGCGATGATTAATTAATTACTTTTAATAAATTTTATTGAATGAGCTAGTAAGAATACCTATCCATGAACTCTTTATATAAAAAAAGTAACAAAGAAAAAAAAAATATAACACATCACCTATTCTCAAAACAAAGCACTCAATCATTCGGACACTCACTGAACAAATGACTCACTTCATTATTTCGGGAATGAAAAGTGAAGTCATTTACCTGCACGGCGAAAATTAGTGTTGTAAAACGATAAGATGAGAGGAAAAAATAAACAAATATAAACAATAATAATGAAAAAATATACGCGCACCACCTAGGTAATTAATTTAAAAGAAAGTAAAAATGTGACTTGAACGAAAAAACGGACGACTAAAACGAATACTTCGTTCAGCGAAATCCCACCTTCTTATTCATCAAAGAATAAAAAATGAAAACATATCGTTCCTAAATTATACTGCTCTTGCCAATGTATTTTCGATGAAGCACAAAGAAACAATATAAAATAGAAAAAAGAAGAAAGAAACAATTAGTGGAACAGAAATTTATAGAATACCTAGGAGTAGAAGAGAAATTCGAAAGAAGTTTATAGAAACTAAAAACAAGCTGGGCCCGTCCCTCCGGGAATTTTTTAGCCCGTAGTTTATTCGATCATGGTTAAAGAATACCTTTGTACCTACCTAATTTGTTTAATATTCAGTTTATTATCATTCTTGATTTGATTTTTTGATTTTACTTTCACGTAATGATTTAAAATCAAGACTAGAGCCCGTTCTCCCTTTATTCCCAATATAAGGTTCAAGTCACCCATCCATTTATTGGCCTTGCTCGGCGTAGCTTAACATAGGTAACGCTAAAACCGGTCTTAAATGATCGACTGAAGTGTTATCTAAAACTTTCTCGCTTTGAGTTCATAGGTCATCGCGACAAATTTCAAGATCAGAGCTCATTTGTGTAAGAAAAATGTGAAAAAAATCCCCAAAAACCGGTTTTTTTGGATTTTTGACTTTATGGTTCTCTGGACAAAATTTGCACCACCATTTTCGTGTTCCTGGTAAAAAGACCTTTAATTTGATATATAGGTCGACCAGGTTTGGATAAGTCCTTCTATGGGGACAGACCGACCGACAGACCGACAGACCGACAGACCGACTGACAGACGACACCGAAGCGAATACAATAGTCCGTCCACTATACCTTTTATTATTAGTAATAATAAAGGAAGGACGGACTAATGAGTAAAGAGAGCATTGAAAAGCAGAGAGAAAGCAGAGAGAAATCAACAATTAAAGCGAAATCAGAGACAAAAGAAGAGTTAAAAGAAATTGAGATAGGAAAGTAACAAAATGTGAAAATAACAATACATGCAAAATAGAAGATATAAATTAGAGAAAATAAAAGAGAAGAAAGATATTTAAAATAGAATAAATTGTGAATAACAAAATAGAAAATGAAAAGCAATTGGAAGAGAAAAATAATTAAGAAAAGGAAGAAGCAATAAGAATAATAAATGTAATTTTGAAATTACCAACTCTATTAAAATTTAGAATTAATAGCAAAGTAGAAGAGTTAGGCAATAACATTAACAAACAAATAGGTAGGAATTTAAAACGGCTGAATATCATTGTGAATAACAAAATAGAAAATGAAAAGCAATTGGAAGAGAAAAATAATTAAGAAAAGGAAGAAGCAATAAGAATAATAAATGTAAATTTGAAATTACCAACTCTATTAAAATTTAGAATTAATAGCAAAGCAGAAGAGTTAGGCAATAACATTAACAAACAAATAGGAATTTAAAACGGCTGAATATCCCGTGCCGTTATATAAAACCATTACTTGGAACAAAAACTGCAAGATACGCGGAAATGCGAGCGATAATGAAATAATTGTAAATTAGTGTTTGAACTCTCAGGCCCCCCTCAGCAAAATCCTGGATATAGCCCTGTATATATAGGTATAGCATATAATATTATGTAGGTAATAATGTTATTATATTCACGTGCCAGGTCATATTTTATGATATAGGCATCTAAATACTTACAGGGTGAACAAGAGACTTGTGTGATATTTACAGGGTACCTACCACATTGGTGAGAGTGGCTTCACAAACCCGGTACAGGGTTTTCTTAGTATTGGTGGAATAAGTTCTGTTCTTGTTTTATTCTTGGCGTTCAGCCATTCACAAATCCACCTTTCTTTTAGATTGGAGGGTCGCGGGTTTGATTCCCGCCTGGGCCGAACTATATACTAAACAGATAAGGTTTGTTCTCGGAACGGCTGACTTTCTCTCCTAACCTTTCTCCTTCTCTCTTCGCTTTCGGGGAGATAAAAACTCCCTCGGTACAGGATCAGTGCAGTATTCCATCTTAGACAGAGGGACTTTTGTGTACTATTACACCTATAAAGAAAAGCAAAAAAAAAAAAAAAAAAAAAAAAAAAAAAAAAAAAATTAAAACCCCAAAAAAAAAAAAAAAAAAAAAAAAAAAAAAAAAACGGAAAAAATGTTAAGTCCCAGGAAAAATATAATGATTTCGTGAGTGAGTAAATTCGACACAACAACAGTCAAAATGCACATAACAAACAAAATATTAACAAAATAATATGGATAACTATATATGTATGCACAATATTTTACAGTATGGATTCTAAATTCTAATAAATACAATAATTTACATCACAGTAGTACGTACCCTAGTATTTTATTATTATTTTTATTTTTTAAGAGGTTTGACAGAGGGAACTGTAACTGCTATGGTCTTATCGTCCCGGAATCAAAGAGAGAAGGAAGACAGGATAGGAGAAAGCCAGCCGTTCCGAGAACGAACATCATCCCATCAGGACAAAATCCGCCCCGGGCGGGAATTGAACCCGCGGCCTAGCGCTTACAAGGCAGAAGCACTGCCAAACTAAGCTAACTAGTCTGGCCCTAGTAATTTTATTTTAGGGGCTAGGCCACAGTTCCATAGGATGCGATTTCTAGTCATTCAACGTCACATAATCAAATCAAACAAGTCGTGGTTACATTGATTCTAAAAAAAATCTTACAAAGAAAGCAATCTATTCAAATAGGAAACTGGAAGTCGCAGGTTCAATTCCAGCCGGGATATGAAAATATCATCTTTCATTACATATGTAATTATAGGTATACAGGGTGGTCCAGAATTATAGGGACAACGGCCTACAGTAGATATATGGGATCATTTCCAACAATAATCATTCCCATATGCATGAGCGGTTTCGATCGGTTCTCTAGATAACCGCCATTTTGTGTGTTTCGGGGAAAATGAGAGGCACCCTCAGAAAAAGTTAAATAACTTTTTTTCTACTTGTCGTAGAAAGAATCGGTTTTCATTTTTGAAATTTGCACAAAGTTTTACATCTAGAACAATCATAATAATATTCAAAAAATACAAACTTACCTATTTTTAGGAGTGATTCTCTCCAAAGTTTCAGTTTTTGAGATTTTTTAACCAACTTTCCACTTGAATAACTCGAAATTTTTCCCCCATAGAAATCTGGTTCTCATCAGGAAAAACTTGCCTGTTTTGTTGCCTTTCATAAGACATCAATATCGTCGAAATCGAACGACCGAAACCGGAGATACAACAAAATGTTTGGCAAAAAACGCGAAAAACATTACTCCCACAA
>NW_007383470.1:0-5367 GCF_000475195.1 Diaphorina citri | reverse complement strand
CAGTTACAGTTCCCTCTATCAAAACTCTTTAAAAAAAATCTAATTCACCCGAAATTATTGCTCATGAGTGTACATAAAACACATTTTCCATCCAGAATAATTACAAGAGTAATTAACTAAAAGCCATTCTATGTGTACTCTCTACCACCCAACCCTGTAACTCTCTCCCTCTCTTTCTTTCCTCTATTTCTCTCTCTCTCTCTCTCTCTCTTCCTCCTTTTCTTTCTCTCTCTCTCTTTCCCTTTTCTCTATTTCTCTTTCTCTCCCTGATCTTCTCTCTCTCTCTCTCTCTCTCTCTTTCTCTCTCTCTCCTCCTCCTCCTCCTCCTTTTCTTTCTCCATCCTTCTCTATCTATCCCTCTCTCTTCCTTTCCCTCCTCTTGTCTCTCTCTCTCCCTGCCTCCTCCTCTCTCTACTAAATTTCCTATCTCACGAAACGAAATGGAAATGTAGGTAATATGGTAACGCAGAGGTTCCCAATCTGTGGTACGCGTACCACTAGTGGTACGTGGAATCATTTCTGGTGGTACGCGAAGAGATTTGAAAACCCCATTTTTATTATTTATCTTGTAAATACGAAAAACAAATCTGGTAACCCTGGTTGGGAGAGAAAAAAATCTACAATCAATGCATCAAAAAATTATGAGATAGTTCTACAATGAACAAAAAATTTCGCCTGCGGCGTTGTAATGTCTTTATTTCAAACCCCAAAACCACAAAAATTGATGTTTGGTTGTACACCGAAAGAACCGTGAGGTGTCAGGTGATACGCAGTTATGACTGTGTAGTGGCGGGTTCCTGGCCCATCACTGTTTTAGAATCGGGTTCCCGGCCCGTCACAATCTCTAGTAGTGCTATTCCATTACTTTATAGTTTATACTGTTGGGTTCCTGGTTGACTTCATCGTAGTTTCGGATTCCCGACTAATTTCGGATTCTCTCTCTCTCCCTTTCTCTCTCTCTCTCTCTCTCTCTCTTCCTTTGTTTACCCTTCTCCACCTCTAGTCAGACCTGCGGGTAGCTTGTATAGTTTTCGAAGTTAATACTCCATGGAAACCTGAATATAAGTTTAAATGGAACAAAAAGCAAAGCCAGGAAAATGACTGCGAGGAAAATCCCCATGTTGGAACCCCTAGGGTGCACCCTCCCTCTCTTTCTCTCTCTCTCCCCCCCTCTCTCTCTTCCTTTGTTTACCCTTCTCCACCTCTCGCTTTCTCTTTCTTTCTCTATCCCTCTTTCTCTCTCTTTATCCGTCCCTATCTATCAATTTACCTCTCATCCTCTTCCCCTTTCTCTCTCTCTCTCTCTCTTCCTCGCCCTATCTCTTCCTTTCTCTGTCTCTCTTTCTCTCTCTCTCCTTCTCTATTCCTCTCCCTCCCTCTCCCTCTCCTTCCCTCCCTTTTTCTCTCGCCCTCTCTCTCCCTTTCTCTCTCTCTCTCTCTCTCTCTCTCTCTCTCTCTCTCTCTCTCTCTATTCCTCTCCCCCTCTCTCTCTCTCTCTCTCTCTCTATTCCTCTTTAACTTTATTTCTCGCTCCTTTTCTGTCTTTCTATCTCTCTATCCCTATTTCCCTTCCTCTGTTTCTATTTGTCATGTCCCTTTCTATCTATCCCTTCTTTATCAATCTAATAAAATCCGCCCCGGGTGGGAATCGAACCCGCGGCCTAGCGCTTACAAGGCAGACGCACTACCAACTAAGCTAACTAGGCTGGCTCTTTTATTCTTGAAAATAAATTTTGATAAGAAGACCCATAAAATGATGCATCGATATTTCAAGTAGGTACCTATATTTTCTCTTTTCTTTTTCTTCTTCTTCTTCCTCCTCCTCCTCTTCTTTTCCTTTTTCTTCTTATTCCTCTCTTTCTTCTTCTTCCTCTTCCTCCTCCTCCTTCTTCTTCTTCTCCTCTTCCTCCCCTTCTTAATAAAATAAAACATAAATGAACCTAGTTATGGAGCAAGGTTCGAGGACACAAAGATTTTCACAAAACAGATACAACAATTTTCACAACAAAGAGAAAGACTCGAGACTCGAAGAAGAGAGGGTTTACTCAAAGTATCAACAAGACAGACAACATAAAACAAAAACTAATACCCCAATCTAGATGGAAACAGGTCGAATGAAGAATTAAGAACACTTGAGATGGTAGCTCTCAATCTCTCAAAAGAAGATTGGAACTTGAAAAAAATAGAACAAAATGTAGGGCAGCCAAGAGATGAATAAAAGAAGAAGTAAGGCGGACAAAATGAATAATAAAAATGAGATAACAAAAAGAAAATAAAATAAGAAAAACCAGAATAAAATAAGAGAAATTTAGAGAAACAATAATGAAATAACGAAGAAGAAGAATAACACAAGTATTCTATTTCCAATAATGGACTTTAAAAATAAAAAAAGAAGGAAAAACTAGCAAACCCGCAATAAAGAGTATACCAAAGAGGAATGTTCAATTTTCAATTTCTTTGAATCAGGGGTTCTTCGCTTTTTTTTTTTTTTTTTTTTTTTTTTTAAGGATGGACCACAATACCAATCACAATTTGGGAGACCCCACTTGATATATAATTTTGGAGATCCGGGTTCATTCCCGGCTTTCCTGGAGCAAGTTGTGTAGGTTACCGGTTTTATTATTTAAACCGGTTTTTTTCCCCTCATCCGTTGCACAAGCTCTGCTTATCCCGGATGGGTATACCATTTGTAAGAAAAATGTATGTTCTGAAGTTTCTTGAGCCTCTCAACTCTATGGCGAAAGTTACTCCTCAGTGTCATTCACAAACAGAACTTCACCTTTGTTGAGACCAGCCTTTTTCAGCGAAATGTCCTTTCCATCTTCTATATCTGTGCAGAGAACTTTCCGTGGAAAGTTGGTGGCAATCTCGAAGTAATCGGGAGAGTCGGGATGACAAAAGATGAAAATGTACAC
Organism: Diaphorina citri; assembly: GCF_000475195.1. Classification (NCBI taxonomy): domain Eukaryota; kingdom Metazoa; phylum Arthropoda; class Insecta; order Hemiptera; family Psyllidae; genus Diaphorina; species Diaphorina citri. The sequence goes on along the minus strand of NW_007383470.1, from coordinate 2,452 downwards.
ATCCTGAAAACAAAAATACGAGTGAATAATAATTAATCAGACAAAAAGCGCGGCGTCGGATTAGCATCAATGTGGCGTTGGAATGAAAAACAGGCCTATATTTGCGCAAAATTCTCTCGTTTAGACCCGAAAAGATCAGGTTCTTTCAAAGACATGTAGGGTCTGGACCCAACTTTACAATGGGACTATAAGTACATGTCTTTTATTGCTAGTCTTCGGAGTTTGGATAAACCATTGGTTTATAAACTCGCTAGTCAACAGAGGATGTTGGAAACCGGGCCTAAAATAAAGCACTATCCCTAGCTACAACTTTACAATGGGACTATAAGTAAATGTAAATGCAGTTTCTTTGTGTTATTATGTCACAACTTTGGTGCTCACTGCAGCATTATAGGATTTTTCCAATATCTCAATAATCCTAACATCCAATGTTTACCCACCATGCTGGCACCGGTCGCTATGCGCATTCATATGTCATAGCTACTCATTTTCCTCACGAGGCTGAGTGGGCCCCACAACAGCCAGTCACGGAATCAATCATTTGGGTGATACAAATTTCTTGTTGTCTGGGTCTGGTGATTGGAGGTTTCATCAAACGTATAAATCTTTGAGTAGACAAAATCTGTCAAAGGGAACTTCACAGGGTGAGGTAGCGCTCAAAGTAAGGGAGAGACAGGGGAAACTAGTCAAGGGTTAGGTAGCTCTCAAAAAAGGGGAGAAATTGAAGGAGAAAACTAGTTAAGGGTTAGGTAGCACTCAAAATGAGGGAGAGATTGATAGGGGAAAAGAAGCAGGGCTGTTTACAGGGGGGGGGGTCATCCTGGCCCGTAAGCCTCAAAAAGGCCTTTTAAAAAATATAAAAATATTAAAAGGTTTGATATGGGGAACTGTAACTTCCGGAAGTGAAGACAGAAGAAAAACAGAACAGTCTAAAGCCATCAGCCGTTCCCAGAACAAACCTTCTCTGTAGGATAAAGGTCGCCCTGTGCGGAAATCGAACCTGAGACTTCGCGCTTAGAAGGCAGACGTGCTACCCTCCAAGCTAACTAGGGGAAAGTAGAGCAAGGTGGCAGTCAGCGTTAAGGATAAATTAATTAATTACATACGCTCCTTATTAATTAGATTAAAGAGAGAGAGAGAGAGAGAGAGAGAGAGAGAGAGAGAACGATAGAGAGAGAGATAGGAAGAGAAAGAGGGAGGGAGAGAGAGGTAGGTAGAAAGAGAGAGAGAGGGAGCGTAATAAGGGAAATTCAACTTTTCAATGTTCAATCTACCGCAAAATTAATTAGTGATTTGTTATACGTGATTATAATACATCATAGATATTCGAGTCAAGGTATACAACGTTCATCAAATCGTTTACAAGATAGGGGAGAAGCGCCCAAACTGGGGACCCTGAGGAAAAACGGGGTCCAGAGGATAGATACACCAGAATCGATAGCAAAATTAATAGGAATAGGAATAGTGGTAATATTTAAATAAACTGGCTGCAAGACGTTAAACAGTATACCAGCCTAAATTTCCCTTGCTAAGGAAATAGCAAAAGTTGAGCGCGATGGGCATTCACTCGTAAAATTTGACGCCAAAACCAAATGTCAGCCCAAAGCATTTACCCTGGTTAGAGCTGACAAAAAACGCCGACCCCGTCTGTACACGGGAAAAGGCGAAGAAAAAGAAAATAATAATAAAGGAATTATTTGAATCTGGGTTTTCTATTAAGGAAATAACTATTCATAGTACTCATGCATGACTGCTTATTGACTGGTTTTCGTTCAAAATAGGGCAAACGCGTACTTTTTACTTTCGTCATCCTATAGGAAGGAAAGTAATGTAATCGGGTCAAATTTTCGATGGTCAGTTTTTAGTACTATGGTGCCATTTTAGACACTTTTCCCCTATACCATATCAAGCTCCTCACATTATACAAACCCATGTTTCCCTTGTACCAACATACAATGGAAATTATTATTCCCATATTCAATTAATTTCTACTTAAGAGAGAGAGGGAGAGAGTAAAAGGGAAGAGGGAGAAAGAAGATATAGGGAAGAAAGGAGAGAGAGAGAGAGAGAGAGATACATGATTTCATTAAGGATTTTAAAACACACAAATCAAAGAAACCCATGTTTCCCTTGTACCAACATACAATGGAAATTATTCCCATATTCAATTAATTTCTACTTAAGAGAGAGAGGGAGAGAGAGAGATTGTTAATTAGTAAAAGGGAAGAGGGAGAAAGAAGATATAGGGAAGAAAGGAGAGAGAGAGAGAGAGATATTTCATGATTTCAGTAAGGATTTTAAAACACACAAATCAAAGTGTATTTACACAAGAGAAAAACATGAGTGGAAACAAAGAGAGAGAGAGAGAGAGAGAGCGAGCAAGGGGGAGGGGAGGGGGGAGAGGTTAAAGAGAGATTCAGCAATCCATAGGAGAGTAAAAGGAGAAATAGAT
>NW_007383469.1:0-5502 GCF_000475195.1 Diaphorina citri | reverse complement strand
TAGATATGTATAGGTAGGTAGGTAACTACGTGGGTAGATATGTATAGGTAGGTAGGTAACTACGTGGGTAGATATGTACAGGTAGGTAACTACGTGGGTAGATATGTATAGGTAGGTAGGTAACTACGTGGGTAGATATGTATAGGTAGGTAGGTAACTACGTGGGTAGATATGTATAGGTAGGTAACTACGTGGGTAGATAAGTATAGGTAGGTAGGTAACTACGTGGGTAGATAAGTATAGGTATATAGGTAACTACGTGGGTAGATATGTATAGGTAGGTAGGTAACTACGTGGGTAGATATGTATAGGTAGGTAGGTAACTACGTGGGTAGATATGTATAGGTAGGTAACTACGTGGGTAGATATGTATAGGTAGGTAGGTAACTACGTGGGTAGATATGTATAGGTAACTACGTGGGTAGATATGTATAGGTAGGTAACTACGTGGGTAGATATGTATAGGTAGGTAACTACGTGGGTAGATATGTATAGGTAGGTAACTACGTGGGTAGATATGTATAGGTAGGTAACTACGTGGGTAGATATGTATAGGTAGGTAACTACGTGGGTAGATATGTATAGGTAGGTAACTACGTGGGTAGATAAGGAAATCAGCAAGCAGCAGCAGCAAGGATATTAATAGAGAACTTCTTATTAAAACCTCACAATCATGGTTGAGATGGTTAACAAGTTAGGAAGAAGATATTGGGCAAAAGAAAACGAGTTTAACTCTTTCACCAAGAGAGAGAAAAAAAGGATTTTAATATGAATAAAATTTTAATTATGGAGTAGGTACCCGCTTGTGTCAATATTTACGTTTAATAAAAGTTTATTAATTAACTAGGCACCTTGGGGCTGTGAGAGTGGGAGAGCGGGGGGAGGGGGGGCACCTTTATCTTTTGCTCCGGATTAAAGTTTACCTTGTAAACCACGGTACCGGTTTTTTTCCTTTCCTTAGCAGAAATACGCGCTACTATCTATCGTAATTTAGGTGGAAAAATAGAACGAGAGAGAGAGAGAGAAAAAAGATCCCCTGAACGAAACCGTAATGAAATATAGAAGTGAGCGTGGGTAGATAGATAAGTATAGGTAGGTAGGTAGGTAACTACGTGGGTAGATAAGTATAGGTAGGTAGGTAGGTAACTACGTGGGTATATAGACAAGTATAGGTAGGTAGGTAACTACGTGGGTAGATATGTAAGTATAGGTAGGGTACCTACCTACATAATTATCCAGGTACAATATGTTGATGAAAGTTGTGTAGGTGGTAATGATATAGGTAAGAACATAAAATAAAAAACTCCTCAAACTTCCTAGATTTCAATGCAAATAGGTAAATAAAATCTTTGTATTCGGACTATTCTGCATGGTTAACTGAAATGTAGGTAAAGGATAAAAAGTAGGTACGTCATATATTATACAGTCCAGTCAAAAACATCTCCCATGGTACCTATGTACCTACCTAAATAACTGTAATAATATAGGTAATTATCCTTCATAATATTAACATTATTGATCGAATAAATATGATAAATGTGTATTTTAGAAGCTAGGAGGGTCAGGCAAAAATTGACTATGCTATCTCAGCAATCAAACTGTCAACCCTGTTATAGGGTTGTGGGGGTTAGTGTCGACCCTGTTCGGGTTATCTCTTAAACCCCGTATAAAATATAATACAGAGGACGTGGCATACTACTTTATAAAATTTATTGCCGGGGATAGAAAAAATATGCTGATCTGAAAATATTGCCAAAATTTTATTTTTTTATAGCTTTGAGAACCCTTTTTCTTCTTCCCATAAAAAAAATTCTCTCCATCTGTGAGCACAATATTTGCATACGCTATATGGAGACTGTGGAGCGAACCCTTTTTCTTCTTCCCATAAAAAAAATTCTCTCCATCTGTGAGCACAATATTTGCATACGCTATATGGAGACTGTGGAGCTATATTATTATTATTTCGTGTAATATCCATTGATATAGATGGCATTTTCAGAAGACAAAAAATAAATATAATACATATAATTATATATATTAACTTATTAACCCTTTCAGTGTTCATTATAATTTATCCTATGTGTTTGCATTTAAATCCTCTCATTATGGTTCTATTTGATTTGTATCGAACTGATACCTAGGTACCATGATTTAATTTTAAGTAGGTATTAAGGAAATGTTGACCTACCGAAGTACCAAAAGTTTGACTGGACAACAAAGCAATGCAAGAATTCACTGTATGTTTGTAACATATATATTATTATTATTATTATTTCGTGTAATATCCATTGATATAGATGGCATTTTCAGAAGACAAAAAATAAATATAATACATATATATATTAACCCTTTCAGTGTTCATTATAATTTATCCTATATGTTTGCATTTAAATCCTCTCATTATGGTTCTATTTGATTTGTATCGAACTGATAGGTACCATGATTTAATTTTAAGTAGGTATTAAGGGAATGTTGACCTACCGAAGTACCAAAAGTTTGACTGGACAACAAAGCAATGCAAGAATTCACTGTATGTTTGTATACCAGCAGAGGGCTAAGTTATAACTTGAGGATTCAGATTGGTTTCATTGATGGTAAGATCAAATTAATACCTCTGTTAAAATTTCCCGCAAGCACAAGAAGAAAGACATTTTAATAAAATTCCGTCATAAATGAGAAAATAAGTTAATAATTATTCACAGAAAAAAAAGAACAACAAAGTTCTAAAGCTTTTAAAGTTGAGAGCAGAAAAAGTGAAAGTTGGCGAAAAGTTTCCACCAGAAAGCTAGAAGCTCAATGCTGAGAGTATTAATACCTCTGTTAAAATTTCCCGCAAGCACAAGAAGAAAGACATTTTAATAAAATTCCGTCATAAATGAGAAAATAAGTTAATAATTATTCACAGAAAAAAAAGAACAACAAAGTTCTAAAGCTTTTAAAGTTGAGAGCAGAAAAAGTGAAAGTTGGCGAAAAGTTTCCACCAGAAAGCTAGAAGCTCAATGCTGAGAGTAACAACGCTACATAATGCAGTAAGTATGAAATTTATCGGGGAATTAAAATTCCTCCTTCTTCTTCATTTACTTATGTACCTAGTTGTTTTTAACTCTGCAATATTTGAAATTTGTCCACTCTTTGAAAAGCTTAATTTTTTTCTTATTTTGTACCAACAGTGTTTTTTCAATGTCTGAAAAATACAACCTACCCCTATTAACAATATGCTGAGAGTAACAACGCTACATAATGCAGTAAGTATGAAATTTATCGGGGAATTAAAATTCCTCCTTCTTCTTCATTTACTTATGTAGGTACCTAGTTGTTTTTGACTCTGCAATATTTGAAATTTGTCCACTCTTTGAAAAGCTTGATTTTTTTATTTTGTACCAACAGTGTTTTTTCAATGTCTGAAAAATACCTACAACCTACCCCTATTAACAATACAATAGGACCTAACAATTTATTATTCAATATTTCAATTCAATTTCATCTTCTGATATCACCTATTTAGTTACATAATACATAATAGTCAGATAGTCACTCCTCAGCCCGCTAATACAACCTATCTTTCTAGAATCTAGATAAAAAAATGTCTTTTAAGAAAAGAGGAAAAAGTTAGCAATAAATTTAAAAACAAAATACCTACCTAGCTAGGTAACAAAGGAAGATAGGTATCAAGAAGAACAAAATAGTAATTATTACAAACAAACCTAATTTTCTCCTTTTTTTTGTCCTGAACTTTTTTCCATTCTCTCGAGTACTTCTTCTTCTTCTTCTTCTTCTTCTTCTTCTTCTTCTTCTTCTTCTTCTTCTTCTTCTTCTTCTTCTTCTTCTTCTTGTACTTCTTCTTCTTCTTCTTCTTCTTCTTCTTCTTCTTCTTCTTCTTCTTCTTCTTCTTCTTCTTCTTCTTCTTCTTCTCTCCGTTCTCCTCATTCCTTCTCCTTCTCCTTTCATTATGGGATTTCTTATATTACTAGCTAGGTAACAAAGGAAGATAGGTATCAAGAAGAACAAAATAGTAATTATTACAAACAAACCTAATTTTCTCCTTTTTTTTGTCCCGAACTTTTTTCCATTCTCTCCTTTCTTCTTCTCCTTCTTCTTCTTCTTCTTCTTCTTCTTCTTCTTCTTCTTCTTCTTCTTCTTCTCCTTCTCCTTCTCCTTTCATTATGGGATTTCTTATATTATTTTTTTTTCTTCTTGAAATTTTTTCTCTCTTTCTCCTTGCAAAAATAATGTGTTCTTTTACTTTCGTAAAATTTTATATTCTTTCATAAAATCCACTAGTGTATGGCTTTTCCCAACACACTTTGACTTTTCTGTCATACACTGGCTTTATTCAACGCTTCTGTTGTTACCTCTTTTCTTCGTTCACTTTGGCTGAGTTTACATTTTTTTAATTAAAAAAATACGAGGCGAGCTCTACGACTTGGAATAATATTCCAAATTTTTAAAAAGCAGAGAGAGAGAGAAATAGGAAGAAAAAGAAAGAGTTAGAGGAAGGGGATAGAGATATAGCGAAGGAAATAGAGAGAGACAGAGAGAGAGCAAGCATACACTGGCTTTATTCAACGCTTCTGTTGTTACCTCTTTTCTTCGTTCACTTTGGCTGAGTTTACATTTTTTTAATTAAAAAATACGAGGCGAGCTCTACGACTTGGAATAATATTCCAAATTTTTAAAAAGCAGAGAGAGAGAGAGAGAGAAATAGGAAGAAAAAGAAAGAGTTAGAGGAAGGGGATAGAGATATAGCGAAGGAAATAGAGAGAGAGAGAGAGAGCAAATCCTTCACTTGCCAAAGGTATACCTAAATTACTTATAGGTAAAGGAAACCCTCAATAATCTAAGTATAGCAATGGATAAATTTAAACTCTTTTTCTCGCTCTACATTAAGTCCAAAAGCCAAGGAAAAAAATTGTTGCTATTAGTAGGTATGTTTATAATGGCAGAAAATAAATGTTTTTCTCGCTCTACATTAAGTCCAAAAGCCAAGGAAAAAAATTGTTGCTATTAGTAGGTATGTTTATAATGGCAGAAAATAAATGTACCTAGAGCTCAGACAAACATTTCCTTTGAGTAATTTAATTTAAAAGCAAGAAGAACAGAGACCAGACACCATATTGCAGATCTTAACATTTCATATAATATTATTTATGTAAGTAATGTATAATATGTACAATACATAAGTTATCATGGCAATATGGCGAACATTAGTTACGTTTATTTTATATGAAATAAAACAGCAAGGAAACGAGACATTCCGAGCCATTTAAAACAATCTCAATGTTCACTTTTCCATATAATATGTAGGTCTCTACATATGTATTTAATGTACCTATTTGTAAATATTCATGGTAATACCAAATTTATAGTAGGTAGTAAATAAACCCACAGGTAACTTTCATCCGGTGAGTCTACCAAATATTAAATAAAAACGAAGCTTTCATAGTCCAAGCTTAATACTCATAACTTTATTAATGAAAACACTGATATTAATATCACAGGTTA
>NW_007383468.1:0-4666 GCF_000475195.1 Diaphorina citri | reverse complement strand
GACTTACATTATTGAGAGGCGAGCTAATGGGTGTGGACGCGGAATGTTTCATGGGTGTGATCGGAGCACAGATGAACGGAGGGTAGGATTTGTCCAGACTCCCCGTAGACCCAGCCGGGGACCCGTTGGCTATGAACGTATTTGTGTCAGCCGGTATTGATCCGTTGTGGTCCCTGCCGGGGACCCGTTGGCTATGAACGTATTTGTGTCAGCCGGTATTGATCCGTTGTGGTCCCTGTAGGACTTCTTGGCGAGGAGGTCCTTTAGGTTATGCTTCAGATGGTGGGGCTCCAGCGGCTTGGCGAAAGAGAGCTCTTCCGGATGCCTGATGCCTGGAGGAAGTCGAAACAGGTTCTTGATTAGGAACAAGTAGTACGAATAAAGAACAGTTTAATTTATTTATAAAATGAAGTTTTTTCCTGGGATATTCTGGAAGCTGAAGAGTTTCCTACCTAATTCGGCCACGGAGACTACTGACTACTCTTTCTCACCTAATTCTTTGCACAGATGAAGCACAGCGTTGAACGTCTTGATAGAGAAGTCCACTCGGCAGTCCAAATATCTCAGATCGGGCAGCTGTACACGGAGCGTTTTGTGCATGGGCGTGAAATGGAGGAGGGAGTCCGCCTGCACACCATACTGGTCCAGTGTGGAGCGGGTCCTGGTCAGCCAGGAGTTGCGGTTTGGCCACCAGAGGGCGTGGTCTGACCAGTCCATGGCAATATCTGTAGACAGAGGAATAGGAAGAATTGAGATTAGATTTTGTTTGAGAAATGACACTGAAATCTGAAATAGGAAGAACATCAATGAAGAGGACCCATCGGTGGATTTTTCATCGCAAAGTGTACGATTTCTAAGAAGATTTAGCAAAAAACAATTACCAATCTTCGTAAACTTATCAACCTCAGTGGTGCAGTGGTTAACGAGTTGAACTTTGGATCTGGAGGTTGTGGTTCGAGTTCAAGTCAGGTCATAAAATTTATCTAGGAGTATTAATTTGGGACCGATATTAATTTGTGACAAGCATTTAAGTATGTAGTTGAAAAATTCCTCCTCCTAATTTTAGTAAACTTTTTGGTCAAGCTGGGATGCTGATACATGTTGGTGTATTACACTCAGTTTCAACATGTAGCTCAGAAGGAAATTTAAGTACATAATTTCAGTACATATCTACAGTAATTCAGGATCTACCTAATCCTAATAGGATGCCATGCAGATAAGGCAGACTAAACATCTATGCAAAAAACTGGTATTTTAGATGGTTTTCGTCCAAGACCATGGTGACATCATGTAACACCTCTATTAATAAACTTATGATATCATCTCTGGAGAGATCACAGGTAAGTGTCTATCGGATAAAGTTGAGATAAGTAGGTAGATAATTATGTGCCAGTCAGTAATAATGTATGACCCTCGAGCTTTGTGGTCATGTACTGGGTTAGGCTAGGACATGGAAGAAAAACAATGAATAGCTCATCTCTAAAGAGAATTTAGATTAGAAAAAAAGCATAGCCTAAAGCCTAACCCTGTACAATGTAGGTACATAACCACAACCATAGGGCCAATAAATACCTACTTCTCATTACTAGTAGGTATATCTCCGCTATACTTTGGTAATAGAAAGTAAAAATTGTTGTGAGGAGGGGCCCCCTTGAGCTTCATTTTTATCCTTTACTGTAGGCCAGCAGGTACTGTAGTATGAGCATATTGAGCATTTGGAGCATAAACCCCCGTGGTACATCACTGTTTGAAGACTCTCGGGCCCCCCTCGACAAAATTCTGGATACGGCCCTTAGAAGGGCACATTGTTGAAGTTCGCCCCAATGCCCGGCTAGATTGAGAATGGCCCTGGATGCAGGGCCGTATTTAGAGGGGGGGGAGCTTCATTTTTCTCTTTTACCATAGGCCAGCCTCCGAAAATATGGAGCATCCACCCGGTTCATTAGTGTTTGACCCCCCCCCCCCTCGACAAAATTCTGAATACGGCCCTGGAAAGGGCATCATTTTTGGAGTTTGCCCCGATGCCCGGCTAGACTGAGAATGGCCCTGCCCTGGATACATGACAATTCAAGGTGAATTCAAATGATCACCCAGGCAGGCTCACTTTCATTTTCTCATCTTTCTAAATTGTGACTGGTTGACTACTCAATAGGTGCTCATCATGATGTACGATATTAAAATGCTAATGAAGACAATTTCTATGGCAATTAACCAGTCAGTGTCTGTCCTTAATGTCTGGCCTAGCACCTTGATGTCACCAATATGTCAGGCATGGAATCGACTACGTAACCTTAGCTGTCTAGTAGGTACAGTAGGTTGCAACTTGAGAATGTTGCAGTAATACCCAAATCAGGGCCGTTTATGACTGCATTTTTTTACTTTCTATTTCAAGGATGGACACTCCTGTTTTTGGTACCTCTCTTTTCTTTAAAAACCACTTTTGAGTTTACGATTTAGGTACGAATAGACAGAGACATGCACTTGTGACTTGTGTAATAACCTCTTTACTAAAACTTGCTAAAGATTTAGGGAGTGTAATATCCAAAATCCAATTTGTACATGATCCATAATTTGTTTCTGTGTGGGATTTCAATTCATTAAGGGCATTGGGTTAGGCAAGGTTCGTGATAAAGAGCTGTTTGTATCTTCTGTCTACTAGACTGCTGATTAGTAATATTTCAAGTGATTTAGTACAACCAAGTACCTACCTAAGTTGCAGTTTTACCATTTTACCAAGTACCTCAATTGCAATTCTACCAAGTACCGAAGTTGCTTGTTGAAGCCTACTATTTATTAATTTCTTTCTTTATGTCTTTCTTCGTTGCTTCATGTTGAAACCTGCAATTCGTTTCTTTAAAGCTCACCTTTATTTCCTGGAATTTCTCTGAATAGGACTCGTTTATTCTGTAAGCTCTTCCTACGCGATCTCATAATCCAATCCTAAGATCCACGCATTTGATACTCATTCATACCGTCATTCATTCACTATTATTCATTCATAGAACAATGCCATTCATAATCACGGCAGCGTAATGTGTTTACTACTTGAGATTCTGACTTCGTCGCTACCCTACCTCTATTTACAACTGGAGGGAAGTAACGCGGTGACATAACAGCATATCGCTCTCTCCAACGTTTCAGTCATCGTTGGACTACACTTTAATTTTTCACATACAAGCAAGCGCCAGACTCGGGTTCGATCCTGTTCGGGATAACTTATCCTATACAGGTAAGTTTTGTTCTAGGAACGGCTGCTTATCCTACTCCTGTTTCCTTTCTATCTTCGATTTCGAGACGATAAGACCTTTAGCAGTTACAGTTCTCTCTATCAAACTTTTTAAAGAAAAGAAAAAAAGCTTTTTCTTCGCGCAATTCCAAGAAATGTGCCTGTTCAATTCATTTCAGGTGTCCTGCTTCAAATCACTGTGCTCTCCCCCCAGAAATAGGGTACATAGTTAAGAGAGGGAAGCAGGCTGCGCGTTACCTTAACCGCTGTTTTGACATCCGGGAGGGTGGGTGGGGAAGGATACCATCCAACCATCTGCACCTCATCTCCCTTCTTGTGACCTTCAGACCCCCCCCCCTTACCCCCCCCACAAGATGTTGGTTAATCTGAAAATAACTTGGTAGCACGCGGTCCCTAATTATTACTGCCCCCCCCCCCTCATCTTCTCTCACCTCACCCTCACAATCTTAACCCTTATCAGATAGACAGAGCAGATGATAGTAAAAGTAGGATAAAACACACATGTATATATTATTCAGGTATACCTACTACTAGTAAGGTAGTAGGGTAGGAAGTAATGATAGACTTTGTTTTTACTGCTCGGATCTGACTGATAAGTCCCTTTACAGACCAGCATTCAGGGAAGAACGGATATTTGTTCAAGTTTAAATGTGTGTTATAAACTGGATGTTCCAATGTAAAACTCGATTAAAACCCAGCTTAGAGTGGAGGTTATTAGATCTTTTGGGATTCGGAAGTACATTTTGATGGAGTTTGGGCTTGCAATATAAAATTTTGACTCTTAATTATTTATATGTATACAGGAATAGGTAAGTGCGAGCCAGCGAGTGCGAGCATTTCAATTATTACAAAACATGTATTTAACACGCAAGAATCCTCCAGAATACGAAGAGTACCTACGTATGTACGTACGTACCTACATACCTACCTTCCAATCTGTCAAATAAATGAAAAGATGTCAAAATTTGACGCGTAAACAAGAACGCGTTAAATTTTACGAATCGAAAGCGTTAAACATGTTAAAATACGAATCAAACGAAATTCAACGTAATTCACCTATACGTCATGAAATGAAACGATAGGAACTAGGAACAGAAACATTCTGACATCTGCCCTCCCAATAATTGAAAGGTGCGAAATGTAGACAATACTGTAAATGTAGACAATACTACAAACACACTTCATACGTGACTAATGTTCTGACCTAGGGTATAACCAATCGATAGCAGTGATAGACAGCACGTAGAGCCATTCAATCAATTTCTTCTTTACATATTCCAACGGGGTTCGGTTTTGTGATCCTCGTCAGATCAGCACTAGACTGATATTTTTTGAGACTGATGGTGGGTTTCACCAACCTTTTTTTGCCCCTAACAGCTCGTTAGTTTGACAGCCCTGTTCAGCCTATACAAATCAAAT
>NW_007383467.1:0-5504 GCF_000475195.1 Diaphorina citri | reverse complement strand
GTGTTCTGACCCTTTATCTTTACTATTTGTTGTTGGAATGTGGATCACATGTCCGGTATTTTGTGTAAGATGTAAGCTCGTTCACGGTTTCATTCCGTTCATTTCATGGAGGTATATAAAGAAGCTCCTTGGTTTATTTCGTTTTTGGTTTGTTTTCGGTTTTTACCGAAATTAAGGCTAGATTTACACATACATAGGTATATAAAGAAGCTCCTTGGTTTATTTCGTTTTTGGTTTGTTTTCGGTTTTTACCGAAATTAAGGCTAGATTTACACATACATATAGGTACGGTTAAATTCAATTCCTTCGCGCTTCGCGATGTTCGCGAAATCCGCGAACCGTCAAAAAAGAAGTGAATTGAAAAAGCAATACCACCACATCTTGTGGTGATATTGCTTTTTAGACCAGTTAGAAGTAAAAAATAGCATGATTTGATATATCACACAAGTAGGTACCTTTGAAAAATAATTATGTAGGATTCGCGGATTTCGCGAACATCGCGCAATCGCAAACGGCGAAATATTGGACTAAATTGAAATAATAATGGAACCATAATAAGATTGAAAGTCATTGGAAAAACCAAAGCTGGCACCATGAGATTGAGTAGTTTGTAGTTGTACAGGGCACGGCAACGTAGGTACAACCTCGACTCTTCAAAGAATCGCGACTCCGCGATTCTTTGAATTTTAAGAATCGCGATTCACGATTCTTTTGAAATATTCGACTCTTTGAATCGACTCAGAGAATATTTACCCATCCCTATCGCAAACGGCGAAATATTGGACTAAATTGAAATAATAATGGAACCATAATAAGATTGAAAGTCATTGGAAAAACCAAAGCTGGCACCCGATTCGGGGACTTCGCAAATTTTTTTGCAAATCGCGATATTGGCTAAATATACGCATCAAAAATCAAAGAATTGCGTTTTTTTTTCTTTTTTGCAATTTTCAATTTTTTCGATTTTTTAAGTTTTGAGAAAAACGTGTTTAAAATTTGAAAATCTTTTTACTTATAAAATTGGTGCATTTTAGAACTAAAACTGTAAAGTAAAAAAGATGGGCCGTACGCTTTAATATACGTATAATAACGACTGAAAATGAGAGGCAAAACTATCGGCAATAGTTTGAGGATCAGATGTTACTACATCATTAATCTTAAAACAATTTTGTTGAAAAGGAGCCTTTTTGCTATTAGTAAAACGCCAAAAAGTACGAGGGTTGAGTGCAGACTCATTAGACACCTTAGCTACATATTTGTAATAATCTGTCTTTAATTGTTGTTTAAGTTTACGAGTAACTGATTTGATTTCATTATTGCGATGTAGATTTATGTATCATATTTGTAATAATCTGTCTTTAATTGTTGTTTAAGTTTACGAGTAACTGATTTGATTTCATTATTGCGATGTAGATTTATGTATCTACATATTACAAAATAGCCGTTTTTTTCTTCGGTAGAGTTTCTTAGTAGGTAAGGTCCACCAGATAGGAAACCTTTTGTTAGTTTGAGACTTGATTCGAAATTTTGGGACAAATTTTTCAAAGAGTTGATAAAATACGTTGTATAAATAAGAGAGTGCATCATTAGGATTTTTAATTGTGTACAAAGGAGTCCAGTCATAATTATGTATTGAGGTATAGAGAGGAACAAGATCAGCTTTATTGAAATTATATTTTGTACTTAAGTTAGGTAGAGTGGAGGAGTTGGGGCTATTAGGAGTTCGCACACTATTCCGGGTGTTTAAAAAGTTAAGGTGAATATTTAGGGGAGGGTGGTGTGAGTCAACATTTGATACTAGACTGCTAGTCTGAGAAACGCTGATGCTAGAAATTTTAGTAATGTTAGATAAGACTAAGTCTAATGTTTTCTGAAGCCCATTTTTTATGTTATTGTAAGATTTGAGATTGAAATTACCACACGTCTTAAAGGATTTTATGTTTGGTAGAGGGAATTGTAACTGCTAGAGCCTTATCGCCCCAAAACCGAAGAGAGAAGGAAGACAGGATAGGAGGAAGATGGTCATTCCGGGAAAGAACCTTATCTGTTCAGGATAGAGTTCGCTCTCCGGGCGGAAATCAAACACACGACCTATCCAAATTTTTGATACTTGATACTAGACTGCTAGTCTGAGAAACGCTGATGCTAGAAATTTTAGTAATGTTAGATAGGACTAAGTCTAATGTTTTCTGAAGCCCATTTTTTATGTTATTGTAAGATTTGAGATTGAAATAAGATATGAGGGGACTGATGGATTTAGACACAGAATTCCCAAGAGAGAAATTGAAATTTGTTCCTACACATTCAGGAATGTTGAAATCTCCAACTATTAAAAGGTTATCGTTAGTTAAGTTTTCACAGCGCTCTAAAGCCGAACCAAATTCAACAAGTGTAGTGGACTTGATCTCCAACTATTAAAAGGTTATCGTTAGTTAAGTTTTCACAGCGCTCTAAAGCCGAACCAAATTCAACAAGTGTAGTGGACTTGAGAGGAGGAGAGAAATAAACTAGACAGATGTAGAATGAAATTTTAGAAAAGGATACTTTAAGCACGAGAGAGTCTGATTCAGTTGTCGACAATTCATACTCTCTAATACGAACAACATTAAGACTAGATTTCGTCAGGGCAAGTAAACCTCCACCCATTGATTTAACTGATAAATCCAAATCTTTTCGAAACACATTGTAGTCATCAGAGACAAGCTCAGAGCTCGAGATTGAGTCAGTGAGATTTGATTCAGTTACTAGTACAATGTCTTGGGTGCAGGATGACATACTAAGGAAAAACTCTTCAGTTTTAGTACGTAAGCCACGTACGTTCTGGTAAAGAATATCGAGTATACAGTCGACGCGACCAATTCGTTGACACCTTTTTGAAATAAGAGGCACTGAGATAACATTTGATAAGTTCCTAACATTAGGGGAAGTATTAGATTCATCAAAAATCATAGAAGTTAATGGGTTACAGTCAACAATATTAAAAAAGCTCTCAGTTTCTTGGCAGGGAGGAGTACACGTAATGACTGGGAGGTTACAAAGATTATAAGAAATTTGCAGATCATTATAACTACTCGTATGTAGTATAGAGCCACTATTATAATATTTATTATTGACAACAGGTAGATTAGAGTCTAGATTGTGATGAGACGCACAGCTATTACGAGAATTATTATAGAGATCTAAGTTACTACGATGACCACGTGCGTAACTAGAATGTGTAGGTATAGGTGTGAGGTATATTATGTTATGTGTAGATGTTGTTCTGATGTTTGAAAATTTGGTGATTTAGAATCACTACGATTGGAGATTACAGTAGGAATAGATTGCATAGGTGTAAGCATAGGTAGAGATGATATTGGATTAGCTACAGGTATATTGTCGAAATTAAGACGCTGTTTAGAAGCTTTGTTAGAATTTGTTGATACATTAGGAAACTTGGAATTAGAATGGTTACTTTTGTTTCTGGATCGGAGTTGCATATTTAGAGGGTTTATAGGAGTGTCCCGTCTTCGTTTACGGCGGTTTTTAGGTACAGTGGGAGGATTAGGAAAAGGAGGGGGTTGGAAAATAGTGGTACATGGAGAGAGAGGGAGGTCCGAAGGTAGAGGGGGAGAAGGGGGTGGTAGAGAAAGGGCGGTGGAGAGGGGTTGAGAATTAGTAGTGGGGGGTGGTTTGGTGGTAGAGGCGGGTTGTGGGGAAGGAAAGGGAAGTGGGGAAATGGTAATGGATGTGGGTTGAGAGTTAGAAGTAGAGGGAGGTTGTGTATCGATAGTAAGGGGTGGTTGAGAGAAAGAAGTAGATGGAGATAGAGAGATTTCAGAAGATGGAGAAAAGATAGATTTGGATTTGGTCATATTTGATAAAATTTTAGCAAGTTCAGAGGCAATTAAATATTTCCCTTTTTTATTGTAGTGTAGACCGTGCCTTGTAAAGTGAGATCGATTGAGTAATTGATTGCTCTGAAAAAAAATTATATTATTACGCTTACATAGAAGTTCCAAGTTCTTGTTGGTTTCACAAATATTGGTGGAGAGTTGTGCGTGCTCATCATACCTATAGGGAATATTATTTAGGATGATGTTGGTTTTGTTAAGCAGAGGTTTAAGTGCCGAGATGTTGAGGTACCTAGAGGTATTAGGGGGACAATCAATCATATCATTAGTACCGCCTAGTATAATGATCATGTCATTGGGACCAAAGTCATAACAAATTTTAGAAATTGAAGAAATTACTTGTGAGAAAAGAGCTCCTGGTTTTATCAAAGAATAGAAAGAACATAATTTAGGGAACTTATCACTAAGGATACTGGAAATGTTTCGGCCCATACTATCACAAAATATGAAGATTCTCTTAAATTTAACAGTATTACAAACAGAACTAGAGAGATTCGTAGTATCATATTTAGGGGAATGTGAAACTTTTGAGCTCAATTCCTGTACTTTGTTGATGAGCGCATTATTGGTTGACTCCAGTTGCTTGATTCTTTCAATCAAGATCTTGAACTCTGCATCAGTACGATATTGACGTGGTCTCAGGAAAAAGCTAGAATTGCTAGAGTTATTAGATGGAGAGGAAGCATCAGATAGAAACT
This sequence comes from Diaphorina citri, assembly GCF_000475195.1. NCBI lineage: Eukaryota > Metazoa > Arthropoda > Insecta > Hemiptera > Psyllidae > Diaphorina > Diaphorina citri. Next base: position 913 of record NW_007383467.1, on the reverse strand, counting down.
CAGGTGATAAGTCAGGTGTAACCATGATATTATTAGAGATTGTACTATAGTAGGCGGCTCCAGTTGCAGGTGTATCTTTAATCCGATGATTGGCAGGGGTGAAATTGCTAGGAGGAGGAGTAGCATTTCCAATGTTACAATCAGAGGTATGTGAGGACAGAGAGTTTTCTGCCATTGTCAGGGTTAATAAGGCGTTGAGAAAAACATAGATTAGCGAATTGATAGATAAAAGTACAATGATGTCAAGTGTCAACAGATAAGATTTTAAGAGTTCAAACTTATCTGAGTATCCAGAGAGTGAAGAGCCGCATCAAGATCAAGATTATTGATATATTCAATGAGATTGAACTTGTTTGAAATATTTCGTAACTTTGATATGAAACTTTTAAATATTAAATCACTTTAAGTGATTTTCGTAAATTTGCGGAAAGTTTTATTCAGAAACAAAATTATTGAAAAAACAATACGATTTTTTTTATTGTGATATTAAAAGTGTTTTTTGTGCCTTTTCCTGTGATCAGTGGGTCACTGGGATAATATTATTTTACTAACAATAGCAACCCGGTGACATGATATTAAAAGTGTTTTTTGTGCCTTTTCCTGTGATCAGTGGGTCACTGGAATAATATTATTTTACTAACAATAGCAACCCGGTGACCCACTGATCACAGTTTGGGCCCTGTTGTTTAAGTTAAACCTAACTAGTATCATTTTTACCGTTGCTCCTTAATGTGCCTTAAAATCCTTAATGTGCCAGTGTGTATATACTTCATTGAAGACCTTTTTTGTCAGAGTTGGTGTAGGATAGATCTCTCTTCAGAGTTTTTTTTTTTTTTTTCGTTCAAAAAAGTGAGAATTCGGAAAAAGGGCGAAACTAGTGTCATCTTTAATTACAAATAAATCGTGTTTCAAA
>NW_007383466.1:0-5505 GCF_000475195.1 Diaphorina citri | reverse complement strand
AGAATCAACGCTGCGCGCTGATACATCAACATAACTACTCTGTTCCGAAATGCATTAAGTCAATGTTCCACGACTTCCTTTTGTTTTCTCATTTTTCGTCATGAGTACCTTAATTCTTTCATAAACGTACGGTTTTTTTAATAGCTGCTTACGCGACATATGTGATCGTAACAACCGTACTTACATGTGGACTACTTGTGGACGTAAAGCTTTGTAAATAAATAGTTGTGAATAGCCATGATGGTTCGGAGGCAAAGTGGTTCTAGCATCTACAAGAGAATCATACTAAATGAACTCGGGGGGTAAATACCCCCAGGTTGGGAACCAATGATTTAAAAGAATCATCCTTATCTACGGTCCTGATTAGCAAATCTCGTATTCCATGAGGTCTCACATTAAAGTTTAGTTTTACCGTTCACTTTGTTTAGTAAGTTGATGTATAGGATTTAGAGAGAACATATTTTTACACGTATATACTTTGGTTTAGCATTGTTTGAATCAAAAGGACATCTCAGGTAGGTACCAAAAGTACTTTGGTACTATATATTTGAATCAAGAGGACAAAGTATAAGTAGGGCTTTATTTAGACTGTCAGCCTAGAACAAGTTGTTCCATTATACCAACAGTTTCATAGAGCACCTCTTTATTGATATAATTTTGTGTGTTATAAAAATAATAAAATAATATAAAAGTAAAGTACTTTGGTGCTGAATGTTTGAACCACAGAATCACATAATACAATAGTCCGTTCACTATACCTTTTATTATTACTATTGTAATTTAATAAAGGAAGGACGGACTAAAAATGTGGTAAAAATTTGCACCACCACTTTCGTGTTCCTGGTAAAAAGACCTTTAATTTGATATATAGGTCGACCAGGTTTGTATAAGTCCTTCTATGGAGTCAGATCGAAGCGAATACAATAGTCCGTTCACTATACCTTTTATTATTACTATTGTAATTTAATAAAGGAAGGACGGACTAAAAATGTGGTAATAATTGACTTACATTTGATTTGATTAATGTTACCGGAGTATTCAGCAAGTACCAGAATCTTGGTGAACTTGAACAGTCTAGATTCCATTAAACTGTAGCTGCTACGGTCCTATCGTCCCGAAATCGAAGAGATTGGATAGGAAAAAGCCAGCCGTTCCGAGAACGAACATTATCTGTTTAGGATAAAATCCGCCCCGGGCGGGAATCGAACGCGCGACCTAGCGCTTACAAGGCAGCGCTACCCTCCAAGCTAACTGGGCTGGCACAATCCCTTATTTTCCCCCTGGTGTGGGGAGTGCAAAGTTGATCGTTTAACAGGCTCTTGTTCCACGATCCTTATGTTTTTCCTATTTCAAGCTAAGTAATACAGTTCCGGGAATGCGGAGTGCAGAGTCGTTTGTGGAATAGGCCCCTGTTTCGCGATCCCTATTCCACAGTTACATCAGGTCACTATTCCACGAATAGGCACCTAAATACGGGGAGTGCAGACTAGTGGAACAGGCTGCTCTTCCATGATCCCCACTTGTTTGATCCCTCTTCCACAGTTACACCAGCTCACTATTCCACGAATAATAAAGACTCGGTGTGGAGGGTGCAGAATCGTTTGTGGAACATGCCCTAGGCCCCTGTGTCAGAAAGAACTTCACTTTACATTTTGCACTTCACAGAAAATCATGACGTAATATTTTTCTTCTGCTAGTAGGCACTCCGTTGACGAATGTTGGCAACCATTCTGATAATCATGACATTATTGGCTGCTGTTTTGAAGAGTTCTTTGTTGTTGTTGATGTGGTGAAACAGGTTCTCAGATTGCCCCGGGTGGAAATCGAACCCGCGACCTAGCGCTCACAAGCATTTTCTTGGTAGATTGTCCTGAAATCCTGCAAATTACAAATCTTAGACCAACATTAGATCAACTCCTTATAATTTTATTTTTTCATAGTTGGGAATAAAAATATTCAATGCAATACCTGAGGAAATGACTTTTTTGAGCTAGTTTTACACTTTACTTAACAGTTTACTGTACTACTGATAAACATAGAATAGGAGAGGGTACACATAGGTACATATATTATACGTACATAATATAATACATTATTACACCTTAGGACAGGTGATAGCTTTCGTTAATTAGTTAATGATAGGTATTAGTACTGTAATATACTTGTACCTGTGTGGATAGTTACATGTACTTGTATGTGAGAAAGACACCTACTTACTTGTTGTACAATTACATCCTAATTATACATACCTATTATAGGTGCACGGAGAGAAAAACTAAAGTGCTGGAAGGCTGGAAGCCTAACAGAGTGACTGGGTGCTGGCACTCTAATATTGAACTCTATATCATGAAGCTTGACACTTTACTAGAGAATTCCAACAACCTAAATAATGGGAAGGATCTCAATTACTTTTGGTGGAAGACCCAAAGTTTTATGTGGCACCCCATTTCCCCCTCCTCAGTGTAATGTATGAGCAAGTACGTATTTATATTTACTATATCACATAGAGGTCTCAATAGTCTCATCCTATGCCTAAAAAAATCCTCAAGTAATGAATTAGTACTGCTTGCTGCGGAATTGTCAACCGTGTCCAACATATACTTAGACAACCATTACTTACCTATACGTGAACTGATAATAGAGGTATTGCATAAATTCCAAGGCGAGAAGTACACACCTTGAACAAACCCCAAAAAAAAAAAAAAAAAAAAAAAAAAAAAAAAAAAAACTAGCCAGGGGTGATAGCACGTTGAATGCAACAGTTCCCGATAGATCACTGAAGTTAAGAAACACTGTGCGTGGTTAGTATCCGGATGGGTGACCGTCTGGGAAATTGCGGTCTGCTGGCTTTTCCCGATCCCACTCAGGCTGGGTGAGGTTAATATGAGGAGGTGGGTTGCTTGTCACCAAATCTGGGGTAAAATCCTCGTTACTCAAAACCTTATAGCAGTTTTACAATGACGACGCGTTAAAAATCATTGTGGATTCCAGTACTGTTGGGTATCGCTACTTCTATACCTAATCTAAGAGGTGTAGACTAGGTCAAGTGTCTACTAATTTCGCCAATTCTACTATCAGTCTTATTTGAGACTATCTAGAATCTGGATCTAAAGTATTTATAACGTCTATAAATACCTCTCTGGAGGTGTTGGTTTCTCCCACAGTGTAACGCTTGATAAATGAGTAACTAGCAGAGCAATATCCTCCCCATAATTATTAGGTAAACGTTTTTTAGCACGCCTATTCGGCACACTTCTGTGTAAATTGATGTGGTTATGTTCACATATTGTAAAGCTAAGTGTTTCATCACAAATGAAGTCAAGTGTTTTATTGCTGTATTTATTTTGTAATGAAATAACACTACATTCTCGTGTGGTCCGCGTCGTATGGGAAGTATTGTGTCTCTTCTCGCCCATCTGATGAGAGGCATACTACGGGATGGGCATGCTATGACACAGACTATACGAGTCTAATGTAGCAGTTGTTTCATTGCTACGATATTTTTCCTCTTGATAACTATTGATATCTTACTTTATTATGTATGTATTTTCTATTAGATTTCCAAATCTGATGACTACTTTTCAATACATTTCCAGTGTTGGAGTAAAAACCCGGCAGAGCGGCCCAAGTTCAGCACCCTCAAGGATTGTCTGTACCGCCATTGTCCTGTCTTGACTTATCTTGATGTCTTACTAGTAACTTACCGGGACGAAATGTTCCAGAAAATGAAAAATTGTTGAGTTCAAAACATGAACATTTCGCACAACAAAGAAAAAGCCAGGCATTGGTCCCCAAAGGAAATTTTTTCTGAGTCAGTCTTCAGATCAGTGAACTACTGATAAATTATTTCATCAATTAATCGTTCGCAATTTATTATCGTATCATTATGTAAGCCTCTACATCTCTAACAAACGTACATGCAAACAGAGTTCTACATGATTAGATATTGATGTGAAAAGAACCACATCAATTTACACAGAAGTGTGCCGAATAGGCGTGCTAAAAAAACGTTTACCTAATAATTATGGGAGAATATTGCTCTGCTAGTTACTCATTTATCAAGCGTTACACTGTGGGAGAAACCAACACCTCCAGAGAGGTATTTATAGACGTTATAAATACTTTAGATCCAGATTCTAGATAGTCTCGAATAAGACTGATAGTAGAATTGGCGAAATTAGAAGACACTTGACCTAGTCTACACCTCTTAGATTAGGCATAGTAGTACCGATACCCAACAGTACTGGAATCCACAATGATTTTTAACGCGTTTAACGTCACTGTAAAACTGCTAAAGTTTTTAGTGACGAGGATTTTACCCTTGATTTGGCGACAACCACATCAATTTACACAGAAGTGTGCCGAATAGGCGTGCTAAAAAACGTTTACCTAATAATTATGGGAGGATATTGCTCTGCTAGTTAGGTACTCATTTATCAAGCGTTACACTGTGGGAGAAACCAACACCTCCAGAGAGGTAAGTATTTATAGACGTTATAAATACTTTAGATCCAGATTCTAGATAGTCTCGAATAAGACTGATAGTAGAATTGGCGAAATTAGAAGACACTTGACCTAGTCTACACCTCTTAGATTAGGTATAGAAGTAGCGATACCAAACAGTACTGGAATCCACAATGATTTTTAACGCGTTTAACGTCACTATAAAACTGCTAAAGTTTTTAGTGACGAGGATTTTACCCTTGATTTGGCGACAAGCAACCCACCTCCTCATATTAACCGCACCCAGCCCGACTGGTGTCGGGAAAAGCCAGGTTTGACAGAAAGAACTGTAACTGCTATGGTCTTATCGTCCCGAAATCGAAGAGGGAAGGAAGACAGGATAGGAGAAAGCCAGCCGTTCCGAGAACGAACCTTATCCCTTCGGGATGAAATCTGTCCCGGGCGGGAATCAAACCCGCGGCCTAGCGCTTACAAGGCAGACGCGCTACCAAACAAGCTGACTAGGCTGGCAACTCGGCTAGTTTTATAGGAAGAGAAATACATACCTGTAACTCGTCTCGTATTCTGGAGAAGAACTCTTGCAGTTGTACAGCCTCCAGAATTTCCTCCAGCCATTTCATGTCTTGATCCTCCATTGTGAAGTCAACGAACTGTCAGTTCACCGCCATTCACGATCAGTTTTAACTGACAGTTCAAACTGTCAGTTAAAACTGATCGTGAATGGCTGGCCTTAGGTGTAGGGGCAAACAGCCCTAGAAGATGGGTTCAGAGCCTCGTTTTTTTAAGAGCTTTGACAGCTGGCTCCTTGCTGTCTAATTCTGTTAGCCTGGTGTGATACCCATTCGGCCATGGCCTTTTCTCTCGGGGCTCGAGCTCCTGCGAAAGACGAAAGACCTCCTTTCCCACACCCATTATACCCACATTTCCATTGTCTCATCATACCCATATTAAATCTATAGTCCCATATAGGGTGCCTGGTTGTACCTTGGCCCCCAAAATCACTTTTTGATTTTTTTAATTTTTTCTATTAATGTTATTGGC
>NW_007383465.1:0-5518 GCF_000475195.1 Diaphorina citri | reverse complement strand
AAAATTTCACGATTCTAAGCAATGTACAGACAAATCTACAATTTTATTTATATAGATAAAGGAAGGACGGACTAAAAAGAGGTCATCGCTCTAGGACAAACCGTTCTTGAGATATTTTGTATACCACCTTTTCCCATTTTCCCATTTAAACCTGTGCCGATTTTGAAAATTTGGACCGATTGCAATACTTTCATTACTAGTATAGCTCCGCTATACTGTAGTAATAGAAATAGAAAGTAAAAAATCTGGTGTGAACATCACACGACTTTCCTTATCTTATTGAATGATGCTTATTTGAGTGTTCTTTTACCCTAACTTTTACAATATCTCTAACCGTTTTGTCGCTATAGCTGAAAACCGCCAAAAAACGGTCGAAATCTGTCCAAAAGCGGTCAAAATACCGCCAAGCGCAGCAACCATCTCAACCAAACGTTTTGTATCGCATCCTTGTCACATTTGACATCTACATACCAAATTTCAAGTCTCTAGCTCTTACCATTCTCGAGATATTTTGTTTACAGACAGACACACAGACACGCACACGGACCAATGGCTGAAACTTTGGATTTAGGCTCTAGGGACCTCAAAACGTGTTTCGTCACTAAAATCTGACCATCGAAATTTTGACCCGATTACATTACTTTCCTTCCTATAGGATAAGGAAAGTAAAAAAGTACGATAACCTAGGTAACTACTTCTCTTCTCAACCTAAAATTCCATTCACATTCTCCACTTTCTTCAAGTACCTACGCGAGTATCATGGTGCAAAAACGTCGTTCCCTTAAGACTTGAACTTTTTCAAGTGTCTACACAAAAAAGTATGGAAGAAGAGAGGGAGAAATTAATGGAAAACGGTGTAACGGCTTGAAAGCGGTATAAACGGCTCGGAAGGTGGTTAATGGGTAGGTATACCCTGCTGAAGAAATTTTGAAATACCTGTGTATTCGAAGTGCTTTTAATTTGCTACAAGGAGAAAAAAATCAAATGGAGAGAATGAAAAGTGTGTCAAGTGCCTGAACTATGGGGATAAATAGAAGGAGAATTTTCAACGTGGGAAGGGATATTCAAAGAAGGGATGAGGAGTAGGTGAGAGGGAGATCCCATAGGGAGGGAGCCTCGAGGTGAAAATATGGGAATTCTTTGTGGGGGGGGGATATTCAATAGGTAGGGAGATGTAAGAGGTACGCGTCATAGGAAGGGAACCCCTGGGAAAAGGTTACAAAAGGTAAGAGACGGAATGGAGAGGGCGAGGGAAAATCAAGCTGCCTGTCAATATAGAGGTGATGGCAATCTTTGCTGCCAATCTAAACAGTCCCAGGCCATTAATTCCTGAAAGGTAATCTATTCAGTAATTTAGAGGACTGTCAGATTGTCAATATTGTTGATAAGGTGTCCCAGATTTTAATGCTTTTAAAAATCAGTAAAATTTCGGATTGGGAAGTACAAACGATCGCTGAAATGCACAATGTGTAACTTCGAGGCCCGCTCCCTGTCCGGCCTTCAAAGTCACACCCGAAACAAACATCCAACCTTCCAGTCCAGAGACCCCAAGCCCATCCGGCTGAGAGCAGCTACAACTTCAACCACAGGGTCCGTACCGCCACCTTTACCACCTCCCCGAAACCCGAGACCCACACGAGGAGCGACGGTGACCAGACCCAGCAGCTCCACGACCTGCCCAACGTGCACGACCCCAGCTGGACTCGCCAGTCACTTGAGAGCCGCTACCTGCCAGAGACGAGGAAATGGAGGAAGTCTGCAGACAACATCGGATCGATGACGTCTACTGTAAGACCATACACGGTGAATTTCGATCTCAAATAATGTTAATTTTATTTTTGAAGAGAACATTTTACAAGTTGCAAAATCTGTTGTAAGACTTAAGTCCCGAGCCTGAGCCGCCTACGGCGGCCGATTTTTGGTCGAAAATTTCCTATCTTAAAATACTCCCCGTGTAATGAGGGATCATTTAAAAGTGTCCAAAAATTAAACTTTTTTTTGAAAATTTTTCCAAGTCCAAAATCGACCGCCTACGGCGGCCAATAAAATTTCCTATCTTAAAATACTCCCCGTGTGATAAGGAGTCATATTTATAAAGTATGAAAAAATTGATTTTTCTTTTTTTTGAAAATTTTTCCAAGTTCGACGGCCATATTCAATTGGAAATCATATTGGACGATCTGGCTAGAACTCATGCACATCAGAATACCCTACATCCTCCCCCGCTAGGGAGAATAGCGGTCAGGGGCTCGTAGGCGGCTTCTATCTCTAAGGTTTCTTGCGGGTATTTCATTTTGCTGATTATCCTCTATCTCTGGCATAGATACATCATGACTCACTTGTTGTTGCCCTTCATTATTGTAAGTTGGACGTAAATGTTGGCGATTTCTTCTATATACTTTCCCTGTTTCTTCATGTTCTATTTCATAGGAGCGTGGAGTTTCAGTGTAAATATTCTTGACCAATCCTTTTTCCCATGGTTTTTCGGGATTTATTTTGAAAGATACTTTTTGATGTTGTCGGAGGTTCGATTGTTCTCTAGTATTTCGATCATAATACTTCTTATTATTGTCTTGGGCTTGTTTCAAATTTTCTTTGATCTTCTCAGTGTCATTCATTTTAGGGTACAACTGGTTAGACTGGATCGGCAACTTCTCCTTCAACACACGACTCATTAATAACTGTGCTGGCGTTAAACCAAGAGACACTATGGGTGAATTTCTATACTGAAGTAGAGCTAAATCCAAATTATTTTCATTTTTATTAAGCATTTGTTTAGCAATACCAACTGCTCGTTCGGCTACTGCATTTCCTCTTGGATATCTTGGGCTTGATGTAATAGATTTAATATTCCATTCTTGAAAAAATGACTTCATTTCCACACTTAGAAATGGCATATTATCAGACACAATAATATCAGGAGCACCATGATATGAAAATATAAAAATCAACTTTTTAATCAATTCTCCTGAATTCTTTGCTCGAAGTTTCAATACCTCAATCCATTTTGAGAAATAATCATACACAACCAGGTAATCATTATCTTTGTGTTCCATCAAATCAACAGCTAGTTTTTCCCATGGCCTGTCTGGAATCTCATGAGATATCATCGGCAATTTCGGATTATCATTTGAGAATCTATCACAAACATCACAACGTCTCACATATTTCTCAATGTCAATATTCATATTAGGCCAGTACACAAGTTCACGGGCCTTCATTTTCATCTTGTTCATACCCAAATGAGTCTCATGTATTGCTTCTAACACATGTTGACGCATTCCTTTGGGAATGACAATTTTATTATTCTTGAACAAAATACCATCCAATTCGGATAATTCTTCTCGTATTTTGAAGAAAGTTTTCATTTCCTCACTTTCATATTTCATATTAGGCCATTCAGAAACTGTTACACACTTCATAATTTTCATCATTTCAGCATCTTTTCCAGATTCTTCTTTCACCATTCTCAACTTTTCATCATTGACAGTGTGATGCAGTTTTATATCATGGACACACAAATCTAAATCGGAATCATTTTCTTGACAACCAATATTTTCAACGTTACGACTCAATATATCAGCAATCAACATCTTTGGTCCCGGTAAAAAATTCCCGGAGGGACGGGCCCAGCTTGTTAGTTTTTGCTGAACTGGTTTTTGGGGGATTTTTTTCACATTTTTCTCACACAAATGAGCTCTGATCTCGAAATTTTTCGCGACGACCTATGAACTCAAAGCGAGAAAGTTTTGGATAACACTTCAGTCGATCATTTAAGACCGGTTTTAGCGTCATCTATGTTAAGCTACGCCGAGCAAGGCCAATAAATGGATGGGTGACTTGAAGTTAATTGAGTAATTGTGGATTTTTTTTTTTCACATTTTCTCACACAAATGAGCTCTGATCTCGAAATTTTTCGCGACGACCTATGAACTCAAAGCGAGAAAGTTTTGGATAACACTTCAGTCGATCATTTAAGACCGGTTTTAGCGTTATCTATGTTAAGCTACGCCGAGCAAGGCCAATAAATGGATGGGTGACTTGAAGTTAATTGAGTAATTGTGGATTTTTTTTTTTCACATTTTCTCACACAAATGAGCTCTGATCTCGAAATTTTTCGCGACGACCTATGAACTCAAAGCGAGAAAGTTTTGGATAACACTTCAGTCGATCATTTAAGACCGGTTTTAGCGTTACCTATGTTAAGCTACGCCGAGCAAGGCCAATAAATGGATGGGTGACTTGAACCTTATATTGGGAATAAAGGGAGAACGGGCTCTAGTCTTGATTTTAAATCATTACATGAAAGTAAAATCGAAAAATCAAATCAAGAATAATAATAAACTGAATATTAAATAAAATAGGTAGGTACATAAATACTGATTTTCTTTAACCAAGATCGAAAAATTCCCGGAGGGACGGGCCCCGCTTTTTTTTTTTTACTTTCTATTTTTATATCAGTACTTTTTTTGTGAAGGCCAACTCTTGACGTTAATTTTTAACACGAAGTGTTTTTTGGGGGGGTTCTACTTTAACATAAATAAAATACCATACCATATCTATACCTTAGGTATACAATATACATATACCTATTGATGGTAGGTATCTGCATGCCTAGACAAAAAGTTCACGGCACGCCACTGCTCTGTATACATAGATTTATTGCTCAGTTATTCTTTGACTTTTGTACTCTAGAAACAACTACTAGCCAGTGGAGGCCCAGATTCTGAAATCTTGGTGTGGGATTTATTGCATAGCTCTGGAACCAGCTGTGTTCCGTTAGGAACCAAGATGACACCTAGTGAAGATATTGTGAGTCTCTCTTGGAATAATCAAGTTCACCATATTCTAGCTTCTGTTCTGCCTTCTAAGTGTGTCATATGGGATCTTCGCAAAGCAGAACCTATCATCAAGGTATGTATGTAGTTCTTACTATTATTACTAGTAACCGTCCTTTGTTCATCAAAGTCGGTGGAGCTTTTTTCTCGCAAAACGAGTTTTATAAATTTGTTTGTTGTTGTTGATTGTTGTTGAAATTGTTAAAGTGAATAATACAAAAACTAAAGAAAGAATAAAGAAATTGTTTCTCTTTCTCACGGTGTACAGAATTTTTGTAGGGCAAATTTTTTCGAGTGAATACATTTTTTCAATTAAAATTTTATGCTGATTCCAAAAATTAAATAAAAAATGGACCTATATTTGGTGACCTATATTTGGCAAAAGTGACCTATATTTGGCAAAAAATGGGCCGTTTTGCAAAAGAAATTGCAAATTTAAAAAAAGCCATTTTAATCATCGAAATTTCATCTACATGATGCCGTTTATTTCATTCCTTAATTCCTAGCCGTTTCTGAGATATAAGCGTGGTTCGCAAATCACGGACCACCCTGTATATCAAATTAAAGGTCTTTTTACCAGGAACACGAAAATGGTGGTAATGGTAAACCTTATATTGGGAATAAAGGGAGAACGGGCTCTAGTCTTGATTTTAAATCATTACATGAAAGTAAAATCGAAA
>NW_007383464.1:0-5367 GCF_000475195.1 Diaphorina citri | reverse complement strand
AAATTAAATAAAAAATGGGGGTTCCCATTAAAGTGACCTATATTTGGCAAAAAATGGGCCGTTTTGCAAAAAAAAAAATTGCAAATTTAAAAAATGCCATTCTAATCATTAAAATTTCATCTACATGATGCCGTTTATTTCATTCCTTAATTTCCAGCCGTTTCTGAGATATAAGCGTGGTTCGCAAATCACGAACCACCCTGTATATCGTGCCAGCACCGTTAAATACACTTGGCCGGGGCCGGTTGACGCGGGCTCGGTGCGGTTATGTATGTCGAGGCCTTTATTAGTCCACCATTCCCTATTACAAAGGATCATATTCCTATTATAAGAAACGATATCCTATTCTATTCTATTCCAAGGATCAACATCACCACCACGCCACTGTACGTTCTCATCAGGGGTGGTTGGATGGAAGAGGTAAACTTGTTATAAATTAGCTTCCCTATGTTTGAAGCTAATACGTTTTATACCCCATACCCGGGCTCCCAGCTTATAGGTTTATATAGGGTGAGACCCAACAAATGTGAGACACTAATCGGATAGCCCAGAGTTCCAAGCGTACCGAGTTTGAGGGAAAAAAAATCCACATATTATGTTGATTAGACGTAAAAAGAATTCAAATTAAATCCCAGAGTTCCATAACTCATAATAATCAAGTATGTAAAAGAAGAAAGGAAAAATTTTAAAAATCTGAAAGCCTTAAGAAAACGCACGAAAAGTACAATAAACAGTAAAGACAAGGGCCTTGTCAGAAGAACCATAAGGTTGGTTGTATCTTCAGAAAATTACATTTCACTCAAATCTGCATGGTAGATAAAAATAGGACAAATAAAGAAATCACTTGATCACATTCCATCATTACAACTACCTGCCGAGAAAGTTGACTGCTCGTTTGGGGCCACCCTGTATAGAAGCGTCAAGGGGTAAGAAACAAGATCTAAGAGGGGAAAAGAACTCAGGTAAGAGGGACAACTAATACTGGAGAAGGTCTGAGAAACATCGGAAGAAGCAAAGATATGCTAGAAGAGGGCTAAGACCCCAAGTGAGAAGGTTTTTCTCTGACAGATTTTTAACATCTCTTTCCTTTCCTCCGTCTTTCCTTCTTGTTCTTCTTTCCCTCCTTCTCCTTCCTTTCCTTCTCATTCCTTCCTCTTTCTTTCCTTCCTTCTTCATGTTTTCTTTCCACGTTTGTTTCTGTTTCTGACTTTCAGCTATAGCGACAAAACGGTTAGAGATATTGTAAAAGTTAGGGTAAATGAACACTCAAATAAGCATCATTCAACTTTCCAGTTTATCCAGGTTTCCCCGTTTACGCAAATCCTGATCATCCACATTCAACTGTACTGAGGAAGTACCTAGAAGATGGAAAGGAATACGAGAGTAATCTTAATAAGCATTTAGCCCCGGGTGAAATGTGAAGTTGGAAAATTGCAGAAGTATAACAATGGGAGTTATTTTATGCAATGGAATAAAGAATAAGAAATGGGGAACTGGGAAATGGGAATTTTTCTTGAGGGGAAAACAGATAGCCAGGGAAATGGGGATTTTTCTGGGAATGGAGATTTTTCTCGAGGGAACATACCTAGCCAGGGAAATGGGGATTTTTCTTGAGGGAAAACACATAGTCCATTCGTCTGTATTAGTATTTGTCATCCAACCTTTCAGAATAACTCAGAAATGGGGATTTTTCTAGAGGGAAAACAAATACATAGCACGCCTCGCCCGTCCGTTTCTGTACGTATATTTGTCATTCAACTTCTGACTTTACTTTGAAATCTTTCAGGAAAATCCAATCAGTTTCTTTTCGTTGGGTAAAAGTACGTGTTCTAAAAGAGTTTAGAGGTAAGACCGTAAGACAGAAGAAATCAGGTTTCGAGAAGGTAGGTAATCTTTTGATCTACTTTCTATGGGTTTCAGTCGACGTCGATCGACTTCGGTAGACTGCAGACGGGTTTCCTCTTCTTCTTCGCCGTCGTCTTCTCTTTCATCGTCTTCTACGCCTTCTTTTGCAGAGGGTTTTGATGATAGAGGAGATCTTATCGTGGCGAACCAAAAGCGAGGACAGGATGGGAGAAAGACAGCCTTTCCGAGATCGAACCTTACCTGTTTTCGGATAAAGTTCGTCTCGGGCGAAAATCAAACGGCCTAGCTCTTACAAGGCAACCGCTCTACCCTTCAAGCTAACTAGGCTGGCAATCTTTGATCTTACCTACTTCAAATGGGTTCCAATTCCAATCGATGTCAATCGGCTTCGATAGACTGTAATGAGTTAATGACACATTTGGACAAGACAACTCCCTGTCTGCCTGCCTGGTTTAGGTCTACTCTGTCTATTCTTCTAGGGCTGTTTTGTCCATTGTCTTCAAATTCTTCTAGGTCTGTTCTATTGTCTTCGGATCTCATGTCTCCAGATATCAATTCATAGATTTCATAGGCATCCAAAGTATCATTGGTCACTAGATTACGTACGTGTAGACTTCTGCTATAGTTTGAGATAGAAGTGTTTAGAGACTCCAGCTGAACTAGATCTGGGGGTTGGTGGTTCGAGTCCCAGCTAAGTCATTCAGATTATCGATGTGTATTCAGTGGGGAAGGACACTATTTATTACAAGCATTCAAGTTGTATTTTTCCCCCTGTTAAGCAATTTTCATTGGCTGACCATCGCACAGGACAGACACAAGGCTGGTCAGTGAAGTCAAGGACCCTCGCGGTCTGTGAAGACTCCGGAGTAAGTAAGTAAGTTAAGCATTTTTCAGTGCTTGAGTAATATTGAGCATGTCGTTTGCGCTGATTCCTCGAAGATTAGATATTAGATTTGTCGATGAATTTGAGAGATCCAGCAACTCATGGTCTAAACTCTAATCTCTTGTAGTTTCAACTATAAAATAATGAAAAACATAACTCCATCCAATTCTTGGGAACTATATCACCACGGGTCAGTGGTAACAATATTTCGGTACTCATGTCTCTCATGTCTTAACACTCAGAACTGCCAAAGTAAATATAAAATGCCAGATTTCATACGGGATGGTTCAAGATTGATTGAAACGAAGCCTACGCATCTGTGTCCACAGCTTAAAACTGGGCACGACGACTATGTGTGGACACAAATCCTTGGTGGTGGTGGTGGTGGTGGTGGTGGTGGTGGTGGTGGTGGTGGTGGTGGTGGTGGTGTGGTGGTGGTGGTGGGGGTGGTGGTGGGGTGGTGGTGTGGTGGTTGTGGTGGTGGTGGTGGTGGTGGTGGTTTGTGGTGGTGGTGGTGGTGGTGGGTGGTGGTGGGTGGTTGGTGGTGGGTGGTGGTGGTGGTGGTGGTGGTGTGTGGGGTGGTGGTGGTGGTGGTCGGTGGTGGTGGTGGTGGTGGTGGTGTGTGGTTGTGTGGTGGTTGGTGGTGTGGTGGTGGTGGTGGTGGTGGTGTGGTGGTGGTGTGGTGGGTGGTGGTGGTGGTGGGTGGTGGTGGTGTGGTGGTGGTGGTGGTGGTGGTGGCTGGTGGTGGTGGTGGTGGTGGTGGGTGGTGGTGTGGTGGGTGGTGGTGTGGTGGTGGTGGTGGTTTGGTGGTGGTGGTGGTGGTGGTTGGTGGTGGTGGTGTGGTGGTGGTGGTGGTGGTGGTGTGGTGGGTGGTGGTGGTGGTGGCGGCGGCGGTTGTGGTTGTTGTTGTTGTTATAGCGGCTTTCGGTCAGAAAATTTCCGCCCTGGCCGGGATTTGAACCCAGCACCTTCAGGTTGAGAGTCAGTACTCTTCACCACTCGGTCACAGAGGTGGCCTTGGCCTATTGGCCAAAAAATCTAGAAATAGGTATTGGAAGCCTGTTTGCGCAAATTTTAGTAGTGCGACTTGGGTCTCCTAGTAAAAGGTCTGTATCATTTTCATAGGTTTGGTTTTTTAGGCGGCTTCAGCATCGCGATACTCCGCCCTACTAATATCGCGCTACTTAAGCTTCCGATGCGGGGCAAACCTGAAGCGCAACATTTCTTTTGCTACAGCAATATGATTGTGTCTGTAGATGTGCCCGATCCACTTGTGTCTTCTTTGTTGTAGAGCTTTCCATATCATTCTCCTCTCACCCACCATTTCCAACACTCTCTCATTGGTCACTCGGTCGGTCCATTTGATTTTCTTCAATCTCCGCCAACACCCCAACACCATATTTCGAACGCTTCTATTCTCTTCTTGGACCAAATCATGGAATTTGCTGGCAGCACTAGTTACAGCGAGATGAAGAGATGGACTGCAGACAGAGACAAATGGAGAAATGTTGCAAACAAATCTGAGGATTGAAAAAATAGATAGACAGCATTATGATCGCAGTCACCCAGTATTTCTCTCTCTCTGTCATTCTCTTTCTTTCTCTAAATACCTATATTATTTCCCTTCTTTATTCTCATCAGGTCCTTGTGACTAATACTCTCTCTCTCCCTCCCTCCCTATTCCTTCGCCCTCTCAGCTCTCTCTCCCTCTCTACCTCCCTATTCCTCCGCCCTCTCAGCTCTCTCTCTCTCCCTATTCCTTTGCTCTTTGAGCTCTCTCTCTCTCCCTATTTCTGCGTCTCATACAGTCTCCTTTTCTCCAATTCTCTTGTCTTCTGTCCTCCCCCTCTCTCCTTCTCTTTTATACTTCTCTTTCTCTTCCCCTCGTTCATCTCTCTCTCTCTCTCTCTCTTCCTCTGGGTGTGTGTAGGAGTGTTTCTCACTTTCTCCATTTCCTGTATGGTAATAGACCAAGTCCCTAGGTAATCTATTATGTACCTAAGTAATGTACCTACATGTACGTACATATGTTACTGTTAGTCTGTATAATTAAGCTTTGGGGGCCCTCTGAGAGCCCTATTTCTCGGTTCTTCAGTTCGTTAACCTAGTGGTAAAGCGGGAGTACGCCTCTAACCTAACCAGCTACCTTTCGCTTTAGTTTAATCCTAGTTTAGTTTAATCTTATTATGTTTTGTGTTATTGTTTCAGACTGGAGATTTCAAGTTTTCGCTCGCTAGTTGGTAAGTTTTTAATCTTTTTAAATTCATTTTCATTATTATTGGAAGCATCAGGTTTACCATTCCTTACCACTACCATACCATACCTTGAAACAATGAATAAACAACAAATCATTGATTAAATTAATTTCCTTCTTATTCTCCTTTCTCTTTATATCTCCTTCTTAATTCCTTACTTTCCTCTCCTTTTCCTCTTTCGCGTTCTCGTCTTTCTTCTTCATCTTCTTTTCCTTCTCCTCCTTCTTCTCCTTCTCCTCCTCCTTCTCCTTCTCCTCCTCTTCCTCCTTCTCCTGCTCCTCCTCTTCCTCCTCCTCCTTCTCCTCCTCTTTCTCCTCCTCCTCATTCTCCTCCTCTTCCTCCTCCTCCTCCTCCTTCTCCTGC
>NW_007383463.1:0-5526 GCF_000475195.1 Diaphorina citri | reverse complement strand
CCCACACAAGTGAACGCCGAACTGTGTAGTACATACATAGTATGCCCTCGACTACTTGAGTGACATCTAAATACATATATCTGGTTTGAAAAAACGGAACACCAAAAGGACAAGATGATCAAAAGGCTGACATGACACCAGAAACTGGCTCACAGGCAACGTGGTAGAAATACTAGATATGACAAAAGCGGATGTCCAGTTAGAAGTCAAACCGTCAAAACCTGATGAGCAATATGTAAAAAACCATGTAAAACTAGACCAATGCATGAACATGTTGATAAAAACTTGATTTAATTGTCAGAAACCTGATTGAGAAAACCCATGGGCCGATTCCAAGCCAAAGAGTTCACAAACTCCCAAAACTTGAAGGAAGATCAATGCAATATGAAGAAACAAGTGCATAAACCAAGTAAAACTAGATGACTAATTAACATATTATTGAGAAAATGAAGACAAACTTGATTTTGTCCCAAAAAATAGACCAGACAATGTAGACAAAACTTGATTTGATGATCCCAAAATCCGAGGATCAAAAATGCAACAAAAAATGAACTCGCAATGGGACACTAGTAAAAAAATACAATGTAAACAAACTTGATTTTACTGTCCGAAAACATGAAGAAATATGTTGATATACTCGTATGTACAAGTGTAAAAAGACCAGTCAATAAACAAATTGAAGACCAACTTGATTTGATTGTCACCAAACCTGACCGAGAATCCAAGATTAATAATGCAATATGAAGCAACAAGACGTGTAAAAATAGATGATCTTGCAAGTAAATATGTAAGTAAACATATTATTGAAAATATGTACAAGTGTAAAAAGACCAGTCAATAAACAAATTGAAGACCAACTTGATTTGATTGTCACCAAACCTGACCGAGAATCCAAGATCAATAATGCAATATGAAGCAACAAATGTAAAAATAGATGATCAAATAAATATGTAAGCAAACATATTATTGAAAACACACTTGATACAACCCCATTAAAATCCGCCCCGGGCGGGAATCGAACCCGCGGCCTAGCGCTTACAAGGCAGACACACTACCAACTAAGCTAACTAGGCTGGCTTGGTAGTACCTATATCTTTAATTCCTATATCAACTATCTTTGACCGAGGAGGTCAACACCCTGTATATAAAAAGGTTTACTTGAGATTGCACCAGATCCAAATCCCCCCTGAAGCCTAAACTGGTGTACTGTGTAAACCAAGCTCTCAGATCGATCTAAACCAAACACAGACCTATAATAGACCACACCTTATCCTGTACCTGCAGGATGTGAAATAGCCACCGAAGTAGGTAATATCATTTCATGACGAGAAGGGTTAAGGTTAAAAATACGCTACTATCACGTCAAGTCACGTCACGTTACGTGAGCTCATGGGGAGTCAGAAACATAGTAGTTAAAAGTTTTCCCATTATACGTATACTAGCTGAATTCCGTCGCTTCGCTCCGGAATCCCGCTAGTTCATCCCGAGGCATGGCCAAACTTGTGGAAAAGGCATGGCCGAACTAGTTAACAAACTAAAAACATAAACGAAATCTTTATTTACTGTACTAATTTCATTTATCCATCTTTTTACGACGTGTTTACTGTACTAATAGCCAGACAGTTTAGCCGTTTAAAGAATCTAGAATAAGTCCACGGACATTACTAGATAGAGGTCGTCGCTGTTTCACTTTATGTGTGTCAATGCAACAACCAGGTGTGTCAGTGCAACAGATAGTAAAAATGTGTCAATTGTTATTTTCTTCAAGAGGTTTGATAGAGGGGACAGTAACTGCTAAGGTTTTATCGTCCCGAAATCGAAGAGAGACGGTAGACAGGATAGGAGAAAGAAAGTCCTTCCAAGAACAAACATTATCCGTTCAGGATAAAATGTTCGTTCTCGGAAGGACTTTCATAAAATCCGCCCCGGGCGGGAATCAAACCCGCGGCCTTCCGCTTACAAGGCAGACGCGTTGCCAAATAAGCTAACTAAGCTGGAGAGCAATTGAAAATAGCCAAGTTTCGTCTACGAAATATCTTGTTATCCAAAGAGATTTGGCTCATCGTTACCTACCTTTAGAACCAACCCTTCTCTATCATTGGGCTCCTAAAATTAAAATGCTTTATTTACTGTACTAATTCTATCTATTTCTCTATCTTTAATCGATGTTCTTAAAATGCTTTATTTACTGTACTAATTTCATTTATCCATCTTTTTACGACGTGTTTACTGTACTAATAGCCAGACAGTTTAGCCGTTTAAAGAATGTAGAATAAGTCCACGGACATTACTAGATAGAGGTCGTCGCTGTTTCATTTGATGTGTGTCAATGCAACAGCCAGGTGTGTCAGTGTAACAGATAGTAAAAATGTGTCAATTGTTATTTTCTTCAAGAGGTTTGACAGAGGGAACAGTAACTGCTAAGGTCTTATCGTCCCGAAATCGAAGAGAGAAGGAAGACAGGATAGGAGAAAGAAAGTCCTTCCTAGAACGAACATTATCCGTTCAGGACGGATTTCATCCTAAACGGATAATGTTCGTTCTCGGAAGGACTTTCTTAAAATCCGCCCCGGGCGGGAATCAAACCCGCGGCCTTCCGCTTACCAGGCAGACGCGTTGCCAAATAAGCTAACTAAGCTGGAGAGCAATTGAAAATAGCTAAGTTTCGTCTAATACGAAATATCTTGTTATCCAAAGAGATTTGGCTCATCGTTACCTTTAGAACCAACCCTTCTCTATCATTTGGCTCCTAAAAGCAATTGAGTCATTCTCTGCCACCCAACCCGGGACAAACCTCACCTGTTCGTGTATTAATATTGGAAACGCGTGCTACTGGCTATCATTCGATTTTTACAGAAATAATAAACTGGCCATATATAAAAAAATAATAATAATTTCTTACCCTATTTTACATGACTAGGGTTCTTAGGAATTTTCCAAAATATTACTATTATCCACTATGTATCACCTTACTAAAAGCCTCTTTTACTAATTCCATCATGTAGTACTTTTCATGCCTCATCTTCAGTTTAGGACTGATGAATCTTTCTACAAATTTGTAAGTTTCATTATTTTCTGCACATGATTTCAACAAAAGTGATTAAATCAATATTATCACTTTACTCAGTCTAGTCTACAAGCAACAGATGTGACTTGTGAGTGACAGTTGAGGAACTGGTTTAAAAAACGGAACACCAAAATTACTAGTTGGTCAAAAGCCTGATATTATAACACCCACACAAGAAAAAAAAATTGATACCAAATAAAACATACCTATACCTATACCTATACCTATACCTATACCTATACCTATAGTACTTTTCATGCCTCATCTTCAGTTTAGGACTGATGAATCTTTCTACAAATTTGCATGTTTCATTATTTTCTGCACATGATTTCAACAAAAGTGATTAAATCAATATTATCACTTTACTCAGTCTAGTCAGTTCTCGAGATAGAGCGATCAGTGTGTGAACTATGAAATGTGAACTGTGAAATGTGAATGAGTGAATGGATCTTGTTCTTATAATATAGGATTGTAGGTAATTCTACCAACCTCAGTGGTGTAGTGGTTAGCGCGGTGGACTTCGGATCTGGAGGTTGGTGGTTCGAGTCCAGGTCAAGTCATAAAATTTAGCGTAGTGCATTAAGCAGGGAACGACATTTGTGACAAGCATTTATGCTTAACACAGTTCAAATTCCTTTATATTGTAGGTGATCTCGCTCATGATAGCCAAACTGCCCTCACGTCACGTGAAATTCAAAATTTTCCACAAATTTCACCCAAACACATTGCTTCTAAACGGAGTTTAACCTAAACGGAGTTTAACCTAAACGGAGTTTAACCTAAACGGAGTTTAACCTAAACGGAGTTTAAACTCACTTTGTGGACCTGGCCATAATCCACAAGTCAACAGTTCCCAATGAAGGTATTATAACACCCACACAAGTGAACGCCGAACTGTGTAGTACATACATAGTATGCCCTCGACTACTTGAGTGACATCTAAATACATATCTGGTTTGAAAAAACGGAACACCAAAAGGAGAAGATGATCAAAAGGCTGACATGACACCAGAAACTGGCTCACAGGCAACGTGGTAGAAATACTAGATATGACAGAAGCGGATGTCCAGTTAGAAGTCAAACCGTCAAAACTTGATGAGCAATGTGTAAAAAACCATGTAAAACTAGACCAATGCATGAACATATTGATAAAAACTTGATTTAATGGTCAGAAACCTGATGAATAAGAAAACCCATGGGCCGGTTCCAAGCCAAAGAGTTCACAAACCCCCAAAACTTGAAGGAAGATCAATGCAATATGAAGAAACAAGTGCATAAACCAAGTAAACTAGATGACTAATTAACATATTATTGAGAAAATGAAGACAAACTTGATTTTATCCCAAAAAATAGACCAGACAATATAGACAAAACTTGATTTGATGATCCCAAAACCCGAGGATCAAAAATGCAACAAAAAATGAACTCGCAATGTGTAGTGTGGACACTAGTAAATTCTTTTTTTTTTTTTTTTTTTTTTTTTTAAGCTTGAGACTCAGGTCTGTCAGGCGGTCTAGATTTTTCCACTACGTACGTTCCGGCTCTCTGATAGACTCAGGTCTCTGAGACCGTCGTCTTTCAGACGATCTGAGCGAGAGTGCCGGGCGTAAGGTGAGCCATTCACCGTCAGGTAGACCTGACAGGTAGCCTAAGAGACCCATTTTCGCTGCCATACACTATCAGGTGTGTCCTGTCCCCTGATCAGGTCCACCTAACAGTGGATGGCCGACCCTAGACCACAAGTAGATCGGCATACTAATATGGGTTTATAGTTTACAGAACCTACCTCGGTGGTGTAGTGGTCAAGGCGCTCGCCTGGTAAACAGGAGGGCGTGGGTTCAATCCCACCCGAGGTATGGAATTTTATTCTCAATATAATTTGAGAATTTGATGCTGGAGTAAAGGGACTTATCAGTCCTATGCGAGCAGTATAAATAAGCACTATTATTATTATAATAGTAGTAGCCTACTGCTGGAGTAAAGGGACTTTACAGTCCTATGCGAGCAGTATAAATAAGCACTATTATTATTAGATATATTATAAATTATTCAATTTGGATTCTAAGTACACCAGTAGATCGGCATACTCTATATCGGTTTGTAGCTTACCCTTTTGAAAATATCACCAAACGGCACTGATTCTGACACTGCCTACCATTTAAAAACATATTTCCAAAGGTCGTCTGGTTGAGATCACCTTTACATACGTATGGCCGATATGTATTTATATGTATTGGACGGTTTATGTATTTATTATACAGGATGTAAAAAATATGAAGACAGGGTGTCTGAAGGCATCAAACTTCTCTACTGGAATAGAAATAATGGAATAGATTATTTTATAGAATAGAATACTATAAAATACATTTCTTTAATATAACTTGTTATATTGTACCAATATCACATCACTTATTTGAAAAAGAAGTGAAATAAAACTAAAATGTTGATAAAACTGATAA
>NW_007383462.1:4920-5527 GCF_000475195.1 Diaphorina citri | reverse complement strand
AGTCCTAAGGCACAGGCAGCGGCGATAACCACGTTGTATGTACCCTTTCCTCCACTGAAGTTAAGCAACGTTGGGCGTGGTCAAAATCCGGATGGGTGACCATCTGAACCATCGTGTACTGTTGGCTTTTCCCGGTCACACTCAGGCTGAGTGAGGTTAATATGAGGAGGCGAGTAGCTTGTGGCCGAATGGAGGGTAAAACCCCGTCAAGCCCTTAACTTCCCCAGGGTGTCCATAAGTCCATATGGACATGTAGGAAGCAGATGTCCATTATGGACGTGCCCTTGAAAACCTTGGGAGTTATGGGTGAAAGACCTGTTGAAACTAAAAATAATAGTAACAATTATACCGTTCCCGAGATATTGTTAAATTACACCGAAAACCGCCAAAAAGCGGTAAAATGCCGCCAACCGTTGCACCGTTCCGTGTCGCATCCTTGTCACATTTGACAGCTACATACCAAATTTCAAGTCTCTAGCTCTTACCGTTCTCGAGATATTTTGTGAAAAGGTAGTTAGGAAAAGTACAAAAAAATCCTAAGAGAGATCTGAAGAGGCTGCAATTAAGTTTGTATTTTCAAAGAAACTACTTAAAGGATTAGTAGAAA
>NW_007383462.1:0-3520 GCF_000475195.1 Diaphorina citri | reverse complement strand
CTTGAAATTAAAAACTAATAAGAAGATGTAATGTTGTATTCAAGTATGTCTTAAATGACCATTTGCGGACACAGACAGTACAAACAAGAGTTGTGCTCGCTATCTTATAGCCCTATTCTATTTCTTCCTTTTTCTTCGCCTTTTTACCGCGCGTGTATAGACGGTGGTCGGCGTCGCGAGCCCTCAATCACCAGGGTGCATTGCTTTGGGCTGACCATTTTGGTTTTGGCTACAAACAGTTTGGACGACTGGATGCAAAAAAAATTTTAACATAAAATAAAAAAAAAAAAAAAAAAAAAAAAAAAAAAAAAAAATCAGTAAAACATCAAAACTCTGTTCCGTGTTGATTTATGCCGGGCGTCTCTTCAAACTATTGACGTAGGTTTTTTTTTTTTTAAGAGGTTTGACAGAGGGAACTGTAACTGCTATGGTCTTATCGTCCCGAAATCGAAGAGAGAAGGAAGACAGGATAGGAGAAAGCCAGCCGTTCCGAGAACGAACATTATCCCATCAGCATAAAATCCGCCCCGGGCGGGAATCGAACCCGCGGCCTAGCGCTTACAAGGCAGACGCACTACCAACCAAGCTAACTAGGCTGGCTTTAAATGTTCTTTTGGAGAATCGAAGAATTGAACATCACTTCAAACCAAAAACGGAGAAGGGGGAATAAATAACGAACGGATTTCCATATCTTACTGTTGTGGATGAAAACACCCTATAATCCTGTTATACAAAGTATTACAAAGTTAAGTCCCAGGTATTATAGTGCCCTATCTCACCGTTGTAGATCAAAAGTTTGTTATTTTCAGTCACGATTAAAGTGAGAGGAGGGATGAAATTATAATCTTAATTTGAAGAGGAAGAGAGAGAGAGAGAGAGAGAGCTCTATAATATTAGGGAGAGAGAGGGGTTTATAAAGCAAGAGAGAGACAGAGGGAGGGAGAAAGAGGAAAGAGAGAGAGAGAGAGAGAAAGAGGAAGGAGAGAGAGAGAGAAAAGGAAACAAGAGAGTGAGAGCGTATTAAACATTTTAATTCTACCATGTTTCATATTTTATTTCTTCTTTCTTCTCTCTCTCTTTCTCTCTCTCTCTCTAGCTTGGGGCATCTTGCTTCTTCCTCTATTTCATCACTTCTTTATCTCTCTCTAAGCCTTTTTATTGCACTCATAAAAGTGTTATCCTCTCTCTCTAAAAAAAAAAAAAAAAAAAAAAAAAAAAAAAACGGTGAAAGAATCAAAGGAGGAAAAGGACGTGATGAGTAAAGGAGGAGAAGAAGAAGAAGAAGAAGAAAAGGTAAAAAGTTGGTGGACGAGAAGAAAGAGAAAACAGTATATGTGCATTCCAAAAATGAAGCAAACGTAAAAAAAAAAAATGTAAGGGAGAGATGATGAAAGGAAGGAAAAGGTGGACATGGAGAATGAGAAACGAGAGAGAGAGAGAGAGAGAGAGAGTAGCAAGAGGAGGAGGAGGAGAGTATAAATAAGGGGAAATTTCGGAACTTTAAGGAATAGAGAGAGAGAGAGAGAAAGAGAGAGAGAGAAGGAGAAAGAGAGAGAGAGCTCTGGAGAAAAAACTGAAGCCGTAGGGATAAGGTGATAAGGAGTACCTATATGAAAAGAGCAACGAAAGAGTAGGAGAAAGGGAGACGAAAAAGAAAAGGAGAAGGTGAAGAAGGAGAAAGGGAGGGGAAGGAAGGAGAGAAAGAGAAACAATAAATAATCCTAACAAACCTCCATTTTTTTATTGACCTTTGTTTGTACCGTGTGACTCGAAAGTTTCAGGTCAAGAACACACTGGTGAAGAAGGAGAAAGGGAGGGGAAGGAAGGAGAGAAAGAGAAACAATAAATAATCCTAACAAACCTCCATTTTTTTATTGACCTTTTGTTTGTACCGTGTGACTCGAAAGTTTCAGGTCAAGAACACACTAGAAATTAATAAAAACAGCTACGGGTGTACGACTGTACGTGTACCTAGACTACCTAGAGTATGTAGGTACGTAGGGTAAGTGTACCATTTATTCGCCCACCTAAAAAACGTACCATTTATTGGCCTACCTGTACCTACGCCCACATAAGTCTGAACTGGACGAACTTTTTCAAGATCCAATTTCATCAAAAGAAAGGGCTTAAAGACTGCTATCGAACACTACTCGAGATACTCGAAGTACCCGGTTTTTCGAGTTACTCGGTACTCGACACTACTCGGTACTCGGAACTACCCGGTACTCGGTACTCGAACTACTCGGTACCCGGGTTACTCGGTTACTCGGTACCCGAAACCCGTACTACTCGCTACTCGGGTATTACTCGACACCATTACTCGATACTCGAGTAGCGAGTAGTTCGGGTACCGGGTAGACCGAGTATTCAAGTGAGCACTAATAGAAACCCTCTCACATATACCACTATTCTCCTTCCCCCCCTAACCTCTCATTGTCCGCCACTCAGTGGTACACAGGAACAAGGCTACGTTATAAGACACCCCCCAATGTGCGCCACTCAGTGGTACATTCACAGGAACAGGGCTACATTATTATTATTTCCGTGTAACAAATTATATTTTTTAATGAGATTTGCACAATGGCAAACACAATGATAGCGAAATATTGGGACTCGTCCAATAAAACCCTCGTAGCCCAGGCTGGGAAGTGATAAATTTTAGTCCTCTGTAAAACCCCAGTGGCGACGCGTGGGTGTAATACTTTCAACCTGGTATTACACTAGTATTGGGTAACTATAGGTAATATTGATAAAAATAAACTACATTGTTTTTTTTAAGATTTGCAAAATGGTGCAATACTTTCAACGCGGTATTACACAGTAGGTGTTATAGTCTTTTTCGTATGCAGTGGCGTGGGGTGTGTGTAATACTTTCAATGTGGTATTACAAAAATATCAAGTTTGTAGATGGTATTGATATATTGATATTTTTATAAGTATATAAGGATAAGTAGTGCTTTATTTAAACTGTCAGCCTGACAGTCTAAATAACTGCCAGCTTAGAACAAATTGTTCCATTATACAAACAGTTTAATAGAGCACTTCAACTTCACCTATCCTGAATGAGACCCGTACAATTGATATTGAAAAACATTGATTTTCAACCACGCTACGCCACTGTTCATTTCCTCTGTGTTGTACATTACAGAGTAGTCTACATCCTGAGAGAGAGAGAGAGGCGTTATAGTGAGAAAAAGTTTCCGGCCTATGTCGCTACTAAATAGAAAAAGGACAAGTATGAGAACAAGATAAAGAAGGGGGAAGAGAAAAAGAAGAAGAAGAAGAAGAGAGAAAAAGACGGAAAAGATAGGAAAGAGGCGGAGAAGATGGAATCATAAAAAAAGGACAAGAGGGAGAAAGGACAGGGAAAAATTAAGGAAGAGTAAAAATTTAAGGAGGATAAAAATTAAGGAGGAGGAGGAGGAGGAGGAGGAGGAGGAGAAGAAGAAGAAGAAGAAGAAGAAGAAGAAGAAGCGGAAATGAAAAAGGCGAAGAAAGGGCCGCGCCCTAAAAAGAAGAG
>NW_007383461.1:0-5532 GCF_000475195.1 Diaphorina citri | reverse complement strand
CCAAATGAAAGTCCATGCCAAATTTGGTGCTTTCCTGACGAAATGCAGCTTTTTTGACGTTGGGCCACCCACTATAACTACCTACCTTAACCCTTTGATGAAGGAACAGTAACGCCTCTTCAGTGACAAAATATCTTTCCAAGTTTCCACATATTATCAACTATTTCAATTTCATGTCAGCCGCCCGGGGCGAACTTTATCCTAAACAGATAAGGTTCGTTCTTGGAACGGCTGGCTTTCTCCTATCCTGTCCTCCTCTCTTCGATTTCGGAACGATAAGACCTCCGTTGTCACAGTTTCCTCTTTCTTTTCAACCCATACTCTGTCAATATATTGCACCAAAGTATTGAAGAGGAGCATTTCATATTCAATATTTGTTCTCTCTTCTTCTTCCCGTTTATCATCCTCCTTCTCTTCTCCTTTAAACCTTCCTCCTTCTCCTTCTCCTCCTCCTCCTCCTCCTAACTCTTCTCTTCCTCTTTAACCCTTCCTTCTCCTCCTCCTCCGCCTTTATATTTCTCCACTCGTTCATATAAAACACTTGGAAAACAATTTGGAAAAAGGGCCATGATAAATCATCACAAGGAGTCATTTTGAAAAATGAAGGCTCTTTTGAAAAAAGGACCAGCTGGGGTCCTAGGTGAACCGATTTCTTCGAAGTTCTTTGACGAGGTTTGATAGAGGGAACTGTAACTGCTAAGGTCTTATCTTCCCTAAAGCTAGGAGAGGATTATCACATCAGGAATCAGGATATACCTACTCGTACATATAGGAGAAAGCCAGCCGTTCTGAAAACGAACCTTATTTGCTTGGGATAGAGTTCACCTCGGGCGGGAATCACTCTTGAGAAGGCACACTACCTTTCAAGCTATATAACTAGGCTTCTATTTTGTGGAAATCAAAAACTCTCAGAGGCCCCTCTGAAATAAATCTTTTCAATTATGACCGGCAATAAAATTCCACGAAAAAACAAATTTTATTTTTCGCCCAGGATAATTCACGCCCGTATATTATTATATTGTATGGCTACGTACCTAGTATATTATTATATTGTACTAATATGGACAGCTTTATGGGCTTTCGGCTTTACTGGTGGGGAATAGAAAGGGGGTTACTGAAATGTAGTGGTGTGGTTGAGAGGGAAAGGTGTGGTCTGTGTCGTATCATACTCATTCCGATAGCATGCCTCTCATCAGATGTGCGGAAAGAGATAGAATACTCGTCCCCTTCGATCAGGTAGCTCTGATAACACAAGAACACCAGAAAGTAACCCGTTGAAATACATGTACTCGAAATACAAGTACAATTTTTGTCCGATGGTCGGGCGTTTCTAATACATACATATTAATATGTATCTATATATGTATCTATAGGAATATTGAAAACAAAAATAAAATGAAGAAGGAAATACAGAAATATTATTTGGAAAACAACAAGAATATTAATGAAATAAATCATTCAAACCGTTCCTGAAAAGTACCATTGGGGGTACTTATATAGGAACAAAAGGAAGATATCTTTATAGTTACGTTAAAATAAACCATTCTCATTATTATTATTATTATACATATTAATATGTATCTATATATGTATCTATAGGAATATTGAAAACAAAAATAAAATGAAGAAGGAAATACAGAAATATTATTTGGAAAACAACAAGAATATTAATGAAATAAATCATTCAAACCGTTCCTGAAAAGTACCATTGGGGGTACTTATATAGGAACAAAAGGAAGATATCTTTATAGTTACGTTAAAATAAACCATTCTCATTATTATTATTATTATACATATTAATATGTATCTATATATGTATCTATAGGAATATTGAAAACAAAAATAAAATGAAGAAGGAAATACAGAAATATTATTTGGAAAACAACAAGAATATTAATGAAATAAATCATTCAAACCGTTCCTGAAAAGTACCATTGGGGGTACTTATATAGGAACAAAAGGAAGATATCTTTATAGTTACGTTAAAATAAACCATTCTCATTATTATTATTATTATACATATTAATATGTATCTATATATGTATCTATAGGAATATTGAAAACAAAAATAAAATGAAGAAGGAAATACAGAAATATTATTTGGAAAACAACAAGAATATTAATGAAATAAATCATTCAAACCGTTCCTGAAAAGTACCATTGGGGGTACTTATATAGGAACAAAAGGAAGATATCTTTATAGTTACGTTAAAATAAACCATTCTCATTATTATTATTATTATACATATTAATATGTATCTATATATGTATCTATAGGAATATTGAAAACAAAAATAAAATGAAGAAGGAAATACAGAAATATTATTTGGAAAACAACAAGAATATTAATGAAATAAATCATTCAAACCGTTCCTGAAAAGTACCATTGGGGGTACTTATATAGGAACAAAAGGAAGATATCTTTATAGTTACGTTAAAATAAACCATTCTCATTATTATTATTATTATACATATTAATATGTATCTATATATGTATCTATAGGAATATTGAAAACAAAAATAAAATGAAGAAGGAAATACAGAAATATTATTTGGAAAACAACAAGAATATTAATGAAATAAATCATTCAAACCGTTCCTGAAAAGTACCATTGGGGGTACTTATATAGGAACAAAAGGAAGATATCTTTATAGTTACGTTAAAATAAACCATTCTCATTATTATTATTATTATACATATTAATATGTATCTATATATGTATCTATAGGAATATTGAAAACAAAAATAAAATGAAGAAGGAAATACAGAAATATTATTTGGAAAACAACAAGAATATTAATGAAATAAATCATTCAAACCGTTCCTGAAAAGTACCATTGGGGGTACTTATATAGGAACAAAAGGAAGATATCTTTATAGTTACGTTAAAATAAACCATTCTCATTATTATTATTATTATACATATTAATATGTATCTATATATGTATCTATAGGAATATTGAAAACAAAAATAAAATGAAGAAGGAAATACAGAAATATTATTTGGAAAACAACAAGAATATTAATGAAATAAATCATTCAAACCGTTCCTGAAAAGTACCATTGGGGGTAATGTTGTTATGAAAATCGAGAGGTAGGCTACACACGGCAAGGGCCACAGAATGGACTGCGTCCACTGTAGATTTTACTACTCTTTCGGATTGACGTCAGGTCATTTGAACGTTTGGTCTCGTGTGTAGACACCTTGATACAAAAAGATTAGAGTAAGATTGACTTTAGCACCTCAGGTCATTTGAACATTTGGTCTCGTGTGTAGACATCTTAATTCAAAAAGATTTTTCAAACAACTTTGGTTCCGTACGAAATTCTCTCTGGAATGTTCTGAATATCCTTCTGATGAGGCACAAACTTCAAACTTTTTCCCAACTTTCCACTCTTGGAGGTAGCTACAGTTCGTGTAGCCTTTTCAATAAACAGACGTGTCCAACTTATTCAACCTGAGAGGATTTTTTTTTCAAAAGGTTTCACAGAGGGAACTGCAACTGCTATGGTCTTATCGTCCCGAAATCGAAGAGAGAAGGAAGACAGGATAGGAACAATCCAGCCTTTCCGAGAACTAACACTATCTGTTTAGGGTAAAATCCGCCCCGGGTGGGAATCAAACCCGCCGCCTAGCGCTTACAAGGCAGACGCGCTACCAACCAAGCTAACTAGACTGGCTGGGGTATGCTTTTAACACTTTTTATCAAGTACCATACCTCCTTTCCTTCTTACCTGGGGGGTGTGTCCATTATTGGTGAAATAACCGTATATAGAGTTATAGTTTCCTGGTAGACAGTTAGACAGTCCTACCAGCTTTAGGTACCTACCTACATTTCCTACATAATATCTACATTATATACGAACATAATTAATTAGATAAAAATTCCAGGCAGAGTAAAGTTTTCCTGACGGTAGGCTCTTGTACCGTCTCTTCTACTAACGGTACGGTATATTATCTATATGTACGGTATATACGTCTATCTGTAAGGTATATTATACGTCTATCTGTAAGGTATATTATACGTCTATCTGTAGAAAATATCGTACCCGGTAACATGTCAGCCGGAAGTTTCCTCAAGTTTTTGTTTTTCCGAGAGGAAAAAGTTGAATTTTTCAATTAAGTTAACGTCTGTTTCGCTCACAGGCAACACGGAGGAGAGGAGTTTTACTTTCTATTAGGTACAAGTGAGGATGTGGATTTGCCACTTACCTTACCGCTGGGTTCTGACAGACCGCGGTCTAATTGGATCGTCAAACGTGTGTGGCGAAAAAAGCTTCATGCCCAGGTCTCCCAGACGGTCTGACAGACCTGATTTTAATCCAAAACATATAAGGTTCGTTCTCGGAACGGCTCGCTTTCTTCCTTCTCTCTTCTCTTTCGGGACTATAAGATATTAGATTTAAATCCAGTTTAATTGCGACTTTTCAAAATGAAGTTATCAGGACAAAGGTAACAGAAAGCCATGAGGTGTTCACTCCATTTTTCCCTTCCCGAAAGTTAAGACAGAAAGTTTGGAGTTCTGAGATTTTTCATGAAACATGGGGGAGTATAAACATAGGACATGGGGGGGGGGACATAAGGGAACTGTGTAATAGTCATGTTATGTTATGTTTATCATAGTAATGTCATGTTTACGTAGGAAAAGTTACTCGGCTAATGCTCTTAACGTAACTAAACATAATTAGAGGCGGCAAGTGCTTTTAAGTTTTCAAGCACTAATTAATAAATAAAAATGGTTCAGTTTTTTTATTAAGAAAAATAAAAATTAATAGAGAAGAAGGAGAAAGAAGAAGAAGAAGAATAAGAAGAAGGAGGAGGAGGAGGAGGAGGAGGAGAAGAAGAAGAAGAAGAAGAAGAAGAAGAAGAAGAAGAAGGAGGAGGAGAAGAAGAAGAAGAACAAGAAGGAGGAGGAGAAGAAGAAGAACAAGAAGGAGGAGGAGGAGAAGAAGAACAAGAAGGAGGAGGAGAAGAAGAAGAAGAAGAAGAAGGAGAAGAAGAAGTGAAAGAAAAAAAAAGAGGATAGGGTAAGAAGGAGACGAATAATTAAATTGAAAATATTGGAAGAAGGAGAAAGAGAAAAAAAACCTTTGGCCTGTGGAAAGAAAAGGGGAATTTTCACTTTCTTTGGGGAATTTTCATTTTCACTTTCTTCTTTTCCTTCGTT
Source organism: Diaphorina citri (assembly GCF_000475195.1). Classification (NCBI taxonomy): domain Eukaryota; kingdom Metazoa; phylum Arthropoda; class Insecta; order Hemiptera; family Psyllidae; genus Diaphorina; species Diaphorina citri. The sequence goes on along the minus strand of NW_007383461.1, from coordinate 363 downwards.
TTTTAAACTCCTAATAAAATTTAAAATTTCAATTTCTTTACTTGTCACTTTTTTCGTTATTTTTTATTTTCCTTTTTTCCAAGTTATCATACTTAGTCATGTTTGAGTAAAAAAACATGATGCAACTTTCTAGTTTTTTTAGAAAGTTACTTTCAGTTTTCAGTTGTTGCACATTACGCATGAAGAGAGATTGTACTTTGTAATGTTAAGATGGAACAAAGTTTGCCTTTTTCTGTAGCTTGGATTTTTTTCCAAGCCTAAAACTTGAAAGGGAAAATTTAAATAAAAAAAACGACCCCTAAGGTGTTTAAAATTTAACGCAGAAAAATTCTTTATAATTAAATTTCACCTTTTATTAAACTC
>NW_007383460.1:0-5535 GCF_000475195.1 Diaphorina citri | reverse complement strand
GTGTTGTGGTTCAGGAGATAGAGCGATCAGTGTGTGAATATGAAATGTGAATGAGTGAATGGATCTTGATTTTATAATCTAACTAATAATTCTTTTATGTTATACATAAGATAGCTTAAAACTAGTAGGCGTTTAACGTCAACGTATAATTGCTACCCAGCCTGAGTGGATCCGGGTAAAGTTAGTAGTACGTGGTTATTCAGATTGTCACCCTTTCGGATATTAGCCACGCACAACGTTGCTTCACTTCAGTTATCCATTGGGAACGGGTACATTTAGATTTTTAGACTCTAGATTAGCTTCTACAAAGGTAGTAAGACATAAAGAAAAAGATATATTCCTCTAGGTTTGAAATGAATCAAAAATATATTTTATACATTCTGGTAACAAAATCATGCTTCAGGTAACAAATAATACCTAGTCGTATACCAATAATAAAATTACTTTTTGTGAAAATACGTAATGGAAGATACATGTTAAGAAATGAAATGCATAGAATTTATCACAGTTTTGTAAATCAATGTTTGATTTTTACGTCGTCTTTTTTTCACCACTTTAATCAATTAAATACGATAATAATAAAATCGTTGTATTTTTATTTGTAACTAACTCCTTTGAATGTTAAGCACCTTTTAGTAAACCTGACCAGAAGTGTTTAAATTTAACCAAACTTAAGACTTACATATCTGCCAAATAAAGTTGTGTACTACCTTTGGTAAAATTTAACCACTTCTGTCGAGGAATAATAACACATGCCTAACATACTTTGCACCTTCGTAAGGTTTTGTCAATCCACACTTCCCGACCAAGAAGAAATGTAGCTTTAAAAGCACAAAGAATCCCGCAAAAGGTCAGAACTTACTTTTCCTGCAGATTCGTGTTCTGCTATGTTTCTTGATCAGAATTTTTGTAATCTTCTAAGGTTGAGTTGTACCACCGTGGATTGTCTCAGGATTGAGTTCAATCCGAGGTTGACCTGGGAAATTCTCGTATAGGGAAATCCTCGTTTCACTTCAATCCCGAGTTGATAAACCCCACCAGCATCATTGTCTCAGGTCTCCAGTAAAGTACCTACCAAATTAGTTCTCCTCTTAACATAAAGACGTAGAACATACTTCTAGGTGCCACCTTATATCATACGTACTCATCATAAGTATTCTACGCTTATCAATGTCTCTTGCACCTTATATCTGATAAATTAAATAACTTACCAAATCATCAATACAGGTCACGGATTGGAATGCAGTTTTGGCACTATTAGGTTCACTCAGCGTTAGGATTTTGAATTGTCTCACTCCAGTCTTTATGAAATCCACTGGCTGCAGCTTGACGGAATAGTTTCTGCTGACAAAACGGTAGGATTTCGAGTACTTGTTCTCCTCATTTATGTCGCACACGTAGACAGAATCCTTGACATCACAGTTGAAATTGTACAGGCCATTGGTGGGGAAGAAGTATTTGGTCTTGGTCAGATTTCGGACTGAAGTAGTAAATCGTTCTTTATTCTTCAAGAATCGGTAATTCCTTGCGTCTCCTAAAAAGGTAAGAGAGAGTCAGATTTCGGACTGAAGTAGTAAATCGTTCTTTATTCTTCAAGAATCGGTAATTCCTTGCGTCTCCTAAAAAGGTAAGAGAGAGGTAAGTACACTTAAGTAGGTAATAAAAGCTCACTTCGCCTAAGGCTAACGCATTTTCTTGCCAAGATGAAGGTCGCCAGGCTAGTTAGCTAGGAGGGTCTGCCTTGTAAGTGCTAGGTCACGGGTTCGATTCCAGCCCGGGGCGGAATTTATCCTGAAATTATTCCTTCTCTAGATGAATTTGCTTAAAAATTGCATGAATTCTTACCCATTTGTGTCGATAATTTGGGTATGTCTTCTGCGGCTAGCTCATAGTAAAAGTTCCCTCTATCTTCGGTGACAGCATAGCTACGCGCTCTCAGAATGGCAATGGACTCTTCGATCAATTTCTTTGAGCTTTTGACATCCTGCAATCCGAACATAAATCCAAACATACACGATACAAATATATTTAATATTGCACCAAAGGACACTAAACAACCGGATTTATTAGATTTCAAAAACTTAGATCCTTTCCAGTTGCCCTAACTGTCTACTCAAATTAGGTTGTCCATTAGGGCTAGTAAGCTCTAACAAGTGTAACTCTTGTTCTGCCCTCCTCATTAGATTATGAATTTGCTTAAAAATTGCATGAATTCTTACCCATTTGTGTCGATAATTTGGGTATGTCTTCTGCGGCTAGCTCATAGTAAAAGTTTCCTCTATCTTCTGTGACGGCATAGCTACGCGCTCTCAGAATAGCAATGGACTCTTCAATCAATTTCTTTGAGCTTTTGACATCCTGCAATCCGAACATAAATGCAAACATACACGATACAAATATATTTAATATTGCACCAAAGGACACTAAACAACCGGATTTAATTGATTTCAAAAACTTAGATCCTTTCCAGTTGCCCTAACTGTCTACTCAAATTAGGTTATCCATTAGGGCTAGTAAGCTCTAACAAGTGTAACTCTTGTTCTGCCCTCCTCATTAGATTTCTGAGAATATCCTAAGTCTTTCTGTTTATGACAGGTCGACCATTTCAGAGATATTACAGTGAACTCTTACTAGGTCGAAGTCTTGTTGAAATCTATCGCAGATGATTCCACACGCCTCCAATTTGACAGGCACCGATATGTTGTACGAGGTAACAGGCATACACAGGTGGTCCTCTGCCAGTGATAGTGTTACCCGATCACCTGTAACACCACCTGTAACACAAAGGTAAGGGTAACTCTGAACATCGGTGTAATATACATATCACACCCAGTAACTATTTAGGGAGTAAAGGGACTTTTCAGTCTCATTCTGGCAGGATAAACAAGAATATAGCCTATTCTGAGTTAAGACTGGCAGGTAAAGTGCATATCTCGGACCGTTCAAAACGACAAAAACCAAAAAGGATTGAGGTATAAAAGTAGGTAAATAATTCAACCAAGGCATAAGCAATAACTGAGGACATAACGGATCCTGGTAGGTGATTTTGGTGCCAAATCCTTTCATCAGGTAACCACCGATCAAACTGCCTGCTCCTTTGCCTGCAAATTGAAAGTGAAGAATTTTAGACATACGCTAAAATTAGGATGATGTTTAAAGAAATGTTACTTACCTGTTGGAGGATCTGCATGAAGTGGCGATCCAAATAAGATACAAGAATTACTAAACTGCTAACTAATAGTTGCTGCTAGAAAAGATAAAGCATCATTTGAACCAAAAAAAAGACTCATTAGATTTACATACATATCCTAAGTCTTTCTGTTTATGACAGGTCGACCATTTCAGAGATATTACAGTGAACTCTTACTAGGTCGAAGTCTTGTTGAAATCTATCGCAGATGATTCCACACGCCTCCAATTTGACAGGCACCGATATGTTGTACGAGGTAACAGGCATACACAGGTGGTCCTCTGCCAGTGATAGTGTTACCCGATCACCTGTAACACCACCTGTAACACGAAGGTAAGGGTAACTCTTAACATCGGTGTAATATACATAACACACCCAGTAACTATTTAGGGAGTAAAGGGACTTTTCAGTCTCATTCTGGCAGGATAAACAAGAATATAGCTTATACCTATTCTGAGTTAAGACTGGCAGGTAAAGTGCATATCTCGGATCGTTCAAAACGACAAAAACCATAAAGGATTGAGATATAAAAGTAGGTAAATAATTCAAACAAGGCATAAGCAATAACTGAGGACATAACGGATCGATAACTCACCAACGCCATAATAAATTCCACCCAACAACCCTTGCACACTGGAATCAGTAGTATTGGTGGATAATTTTGCTGCATAGGTCACAGCAGCTGTGAAAGCCAGGGACGAAGTGATAGACTCCATGGCCTCGAAGATTAAACACTGCCAGGCTTCAGTGATCATGGAGTAGCCTGAAAGAGAGAATGGATGTCTTTAATAACATAAATGGGAATGTCAGCCTTAAGCTGATTATTTATAATTATAGCATAGGTACCAATCAAAAAATTGTGGATCCTCGGATATTTCGTTTAAAATAAAGGTCAGCAACCTTACAGATCTCAAAAGTTACTTGGAAATTTTGGAGACAGTTAAAAATTTGATTAAATTACTAGATAAAGCTGATAAATCCAATTTTGAAATGTCCACTCACCAATGAGTCGGATTGCGTAGAACAAGAAGCCAATGAAAATGACATTGGCGTGACCGAACTTCTCAATAATGGGCCCTGACATCACCAACAATGGCAGACCGGCAATTCCGCCAATAGTGATGGTAATGCCCATCAGAGATCTGGAAGCGCCCAAGTCTTGCAGAAGCCAAAACAGGAAACTCTCGATGTAACCCCATGCAGTTCCTGAGAAGAATAGGGATAATAAGATAAAAAAATAAATAAAAATAATTATTAAAAATAATTATTCAGATAAGAATCTTCACAAATTAAAATGAAAATTAAAGAGACAATTGAAATTCAATAAGTGAATCTCAATTGTCTTTTTAATTTTTATGATAATAAGATAGTTTATGTTGAAAATTAAATACAGTCATAATAAGCATACGTACTTAAATGCTTGTCACAAAACATTACCCGTTCAGGATAAAATCCGCCCCGGGCGGGAATCACACCCGTGGCCTAGCGCTTACAAGGCAGATGCACTAACAACCAAGCTAACTAGGCTGGCTGAATAGGTATGAAATACGTTGGGAATAGTGTGAACCTAAATCTACCTAGACCCAGGTCTGCCTACATGTTGGAGTATGATGATTTGATAATGAGTTGAACTATGATAAAACACTACGTAGATACTCATTGAGTAAGGAAAGACGTACGAATTTACACATGATTATATATATAAAAAAATCTTGCATATTCAAAGTTCAGAGAAAATTATGGAGGAAAAAAACGTAATGATTTTCAATTATTTATTTAATGGGTACACCTAGGCATTGTGTCATTCCGGAAGTAGCTCGCCGCTTGACGAAAAAATAAGGACGAGTAATAGGAAAGATGAATTTGATAAACACGATATAAAAATTGGTCACACAATTACGTACGACAGTAAATAGAGTAGGCAGGAGAGTACACTGTGAGTTTTAGTAAACACATATTTTGTCAAGACCAAAACTGATGTGGAGGGATAAAGTTGAGGAAGACGAAGACTTGAGAGAAAAGGGATGGAAAAGAGAGGAGGCATCAGATAGGAGGGTATTGAGGGGCAGGATAAAGGAGGGTAACGCCGACCCAAAATCAAGCAATTTGCTTTTTGATGACATAGTGCTTTTTGATGAGTACTTTACACCTTCTCCAATATTAGCTTGAAATTTTGTTGTTTTTTTTTTAATGTTGGTTGGATGAAATCTTTTATTAATAAATTGTTCAATAGACTTTTTTCTTCGATAAGTGGCCACGTCACGTCATCAGTCTTTCAATTTGAGATATTCCTTTGATGTTTGTACTGTATAAATATGTATAGAAGTAAAAAAGACCATGGTACT
>NW_007383459.1:0-5535 GCF_000475195.1 Diaphorina citri | reverse complement strand
TATCCCCAAGGGATGGACGATCATCATCGAAAATCGGCCGATTTGCCGGAGGGGCATAAAAACCCTCCCAGTGAATCCGCAAGCGCCGAATTCACAGGTGAGCACTTTTTAAACGATATATCGTTCGATTTCGGTGCTGCTGACGCGCGAGGAAATCTCGACGCGTCGCAACACGGGAGGAGACAGAGTCAAAGACTCAATACTAATTTAAATAAGAGACGCAGAACCGCTAATGAAAATTACGGAGCGCGTAGTTTTGATATACTTTCGTTAGCTGAGCATCTCACCGATGTGATGACGCAAACCGTCGGGAAGTTAAAAGGTGAGTTAGAAAGCACATTCAAAAAGTGCATACGTGAAGAGCAGGACAAACACGACAAATCTCTCAAGGAGATGTCCCACAGATTCGAGCAGCAGTTACACGAATTAAGGGAGCAAAGGGTAACACCTAATTACTTGCCTGCAGCACCCACGTATGCCCAGAAAGCAGCTCAAGGATCTCCAATGGTACCGTCGAAGAAAGCGATTACGCTCACACTCCACCAAACCGACCCTACCAAACCTGTCCTAAGCGAAAATGAAACTAAATCAGCTGATATTAAGAGGATTATGGACGAACACATTTCAAAGACGTTCGGCGACCGCCTTAATATCACTGAGCACTTCATTAGTGCAGCAAAAAGACTTCCTACAAACTCGTTCAAACTACAAGCGCAAGACTCTAAGGTAGCTATGGAGCTTAGAAATTGCGCTGAGTGGGTCCCACAAGGACTACGCCACCATGTGGACACCCATGAAGTAGCCGTTTTGCGAGTTCCAACCAGCAGCGACCCTTCAGATATTGCAAAACAACTTGAAGCAGAGAACTTAATGTGGAAGAACAAAGTAGTATATGCGAAGTGGGCAAAGCGATCAGCCAAAAAACAGCAGTTCGCTACGCTAAAGGTCCAGTTGAGTGATGTCAACGCGGCCAAAGCTAGTGTATCTCTGAATGTTGGGTATAACGGTGAAATCATGAGAGTAGAACCAGCGAACCTCATACCGAGACAATGTCTTAAATGTGGCAAGTTGAGACACACCCAAAAAGTGTGCAGATCGCCCCCACGTTGCATGAGATGTGCAGAGGAACATGAGACCGAGAAATGTAAGAAGGCCCCATGCGCCAATGCCCAGGAAGGAACACGCGGAGTCGCGTGTTCAAGGCTTAATATGTGTACACACTACACTACCAAAAAGTGCTCAAACTGCCCAGAAAATGAGAGTGAGGGACATACAGCACTCGAGGGGGACAAATGTCCAATTAAAAAGTCCTATTTAGAGTCCATTGCACAACAGAATCGCGAAAAGAAAGAGTTGTTGCTAGGTATGAGTTGGGGGGCAAGAGGTGGTAATTCAAGTGGTTCAGATCCTGCCCAGAGATCACTTGAATGAATAGCGATAATCTACAAATAATATCATACAATGTCCAAAAATCACATACTGTCATGGAATCCATAATAAATAACCCAATCACACATAACGTCCAGATTATCTGCATTCAAGAACCACCCAAATTACCAGAAAATATACTAAAAATGTGGCCCGGCCGCGATACAATATACCCCTCAACTCATACAGATACGTACCCGTATACTGCAATCTATATCCTGAAATCGTTCAAGGAGAACATACACGGAATTGACAACATCGATATCCCAACGGCTAATGTTACAGGCGTAAGAGTCACGTTTAACGCTGGCTCGCAACCAGTTAACTTCATAAACGTCTACAACAAACATGACTCCCAAACCTTAGTATTAGTCAGGGATTTGGTCCAACGATTTGCCAACCAACCGACACATCTCCTTGGCGATTTCAACGCTCACCATCCAGCCTGGAACCCAGCAGGCTATGAAGGCACGACAGAGTTAGAGACAGAAGAGTTAGTTATCCAACTACTCCAAAATAACTACTCTATGGTGAGCGCAAAAGGAATACCCACCAGATACGGGTACAACTCCGCCACTACTATTGACCTCTATTGGTTAAGCAGTAAGGTGGAACACTACGACAGCGCTTTTTGTTCTGTCGATGATGAGATAGATACAACATCAGACCACCGTCCGTTGCACTTATTCATGAAAGTTGAATATGCCGATGCTGAGAATAGAAAACGTTGGAATCTAAAGAAAGCCAACTGGGATGCGGGAAGGAAGAAGCTGTTACGATTCATGCAGGAAATAGAGAATGAGGAGATACGCTCTCCAGACGAACTTGATCAACTAGCCTCACACCTGACAGAAGGCATCACGACCGCCCTAGATGCTTGTGCACCACAGCTTCGACTAACCCAGCATTCCAAACGTTGGTGGACCGATGAGCTTTCAGACCTACGAGATGCATTGAAGGAAAAATGGCGAACTAAACTAAGGACCCACCTACCAAAGGACATCCTAGCTGCACGAATAGCGCGAGGGGCATACAAACGAGCAATAAGGGTGGCCAAGGCCAAATGTTGGAAAAACTTCTTAGAAAATATCAAACCAAATGAAGTCCATAAAGCAGCCAGATACGTGAAAAATGGTGGCATCCCGTCGCCATTTGTGCCCCCTTTGCTTAAAACAGATAAAACCCTTACTGTTAGCCCAGAAGAGCAGGCTCAGACACTCTTCAAACACTTGTTACAAGGTGAAGACACCATTCCCACTTCTGCCCTGGGAAAGCGGCCCGACGATACACTTGACGGGTCTTTCCAGGAAATTACAAATTGGGAAATGACGGTGGCTATAAATAAAATGAAAGTTGGGAAAGCGGCAGGACCAGATAACATTCCGGTCTTCGCCATAAAAGAATTCACGCCGATAATAGTATCCATATTGACAAAGATAGCGAATAACTCCTTGCGCCTTGGACATTACCCAAAATGTTTCAAAGAAGCGACATGCATTGTGATTCCAAAGCCGAATAAGAAGTCATACCGAGAAGCGAGTAGTTATCGTCCGATCTCACTACTCAACCATCTTTCGAAGCTGATTGAAACTGTCATGACAAAGAGACTACAATATGAATTAGATACCAGAAAGTTAATCCCGAGTACGCACTTTGGGTGTAGGAAGGGCTCCGGTACAGACGATGCTTTACTATATGTCACTGAATTCATTCAAAATGCTTGGAAGCAAAAGAAGGTAGTAACGGCGCTCGCCCTAGACGCACAAGGAGCTTTCAACAACGTCATACATGAGAAGCTCCTTGAGGAATGCAGGAAGGTCGAACTACCGAAGTATCTCACGAGATGGATAGGATGCTTTTTGAAGGACAGGAAAATACGCTTCAAATTCTCCAACTATACTTCCTCGACTTTCGCACTTAGCAAAGGCTCCCCACAAGGGTCCCCAATAAGCGGACCATTGTATTTGATATACAATACCGCGTTACTGAAAGCCAGCCGAGAGGTTATCAAAGTGGGTTATGCAGACGATGTACTATGGATGGCAGCGGCCAGTACACCGAAGGAAGCTAGATCCTTATTGGAAAGCCAATTACACGAAGCCGACGATTGGTCAATCACACACGGGACACCCCTAGATATTGCTAAGACACAATACGTGCTATTCACGAAACACCCTCTGAAGATAGACACCAGTCCACTTCATTGGGGAGAGAGGGAAATTGCACCAACTCGAGCCATGAAGTATCTTGGATTGATGTTGGACAGCAGGCTATCATATAAGCAGCAGACAGCTTTAATGACAAAGAGGGGCTATGGCGCCGGGGCAGCCATCGGCAGACTTGCAAACACACGAGGGGGCATGCCTACTAGGCAGTTCTTAATGTTATACAAAACTCATGTTTGTGCTGCAACTGATTACGGGGGCCACGTTTGGATTAATCCTTACAAACACGGCCGAGCTATCCGCACGCTAGAACTGCTACAGAACAGAATGCTCAGAAAGGCTCTAGGCGCGGTCCGTACCACTCCTATACACATGCTCCACTTCGACACCGCGGTGCTGACACCAACCGAGAGGTTACGCATGAAAGCCGAGGCTTACATGGTAAGAACGCTCACGAGATCTGGCGATCATCCCGCGCGTAACATCGTAACAAGTATTCTGCGTAAACCAAGGAAGAAGTTCACTTCTCCCCTGAACGCAATGGTGCGCAATACACCAATGCTTGAGGGTCTAAAGGAGATGGAAACTATAGTAGCCCATCCTTTCGTACCCTGGGTACCTGCAACACTAAGCTTTTCACGAGCAGAGGATAAAGACCAAGCAAAAGCACAGCACACGGAATTATGTAGACAATACCACACGTCATGGCACTTCTATACAGATGGGTCATTGGCTGAGGGAAAAGTAGCAGCAGCCTGTGTGGCTAAGCTACCACACAAAAGAGAGTGGGTTAGAAATTCTTACAGACTAGGCACTGACAGCCTGTTTACAATATACGAAGCCGAGTTAGTAGGAGTCTATCTAGCATTAATGCAAGTAGAACGTGAGTTCATACCCCCACACATTCCGACCCCACATACTGTCTTCATCCATAGCGATAGTCTAGCGGTCTTGTCGGCGATCGTTCAGTTACAAACGACAAAGACAGGACAATACTTGATAAAACAAGTACTTGACAAAATCGAAAGGATCAAAAGAATGAAAGGAAGAGAAGGAACCATAGTCCAATTGAACTGGATCCCAGGACATACGGGCATCTATGGTAACGAACTAGCTGATAGAACAGCCAACGAGGGAAGGACAAAATGTAATCATTACACCAACATTGACTTCACACTTAGTACCTCATACTCAGCAATGCGACGCAGAATGCGCGAACGCTATACAGCTCCACTGAAAATCGAAGCTTCGAAATTGTCAGTCATCAAGTCCAATACCTCAAAAACATCAGCCGGAAAGCTGACAGCTGCAAAAACTGCTAAGCTCCTCAATGAGCTACCCAGAGCGACACGGTGCCTAGCAACCCAGCTACGTACAGGTCACTTCCCTACGACTAAGTCATACCGATACCGATTCAAACTAATCGACTCACCTAAATGCAGGACGTGCGGCGTAGATGATAGCATCTCGCATAGAATATTTATATGTAGAAGACACATAATGGCAAGAATCTCCCTACGACTAAGTCATACCGATACCGATTCAAACTAATCGACTCACCTAAATGCAGGACGTGCGGCGTAGATGATAGCATCTCGCACAGAGTATTTATATGTAGAAGACACATAATGGCAAGAATTACCTTGCGAAGAAAGATAACCAAGATCAACATTCGGTTCGAATTAGGTCCAATGCTCAGGAACGCACAAGCTCTTCAAGCCCTTTACGAGTTTTTCAAACCACAATTGACTACGTACCCAAGATACTCCGGTGGTTCGGCGTAACCGAGAAAATTCCCGGACACGCAAATCATCAAGACATTTTACGACACTAGTCAAGAAACGCTTCCTACCAATTCAACATGCCATTCAAATCCTCATGCTTTAAGAAGTATTGATGGACGCAGTTTAACTTTGTATCGTCTTAACAATATATTTAGATT
>NW_007383458.1:4940-5537 GCF_000475195.1 Diaphorina citri | reverse complement strand
GTATCAGGCAGACCTGACAGACGGACCTTTTCAGCCGTACCTGTCAGGTCTACCTGATAGTGAGTGGCTGGCTTTAAAAAAGAAAGGCAGCCCTTCAACTGTTAAGGTTATATCGTTCATTTATGCCTTGTCTTTTCGTTGGGATTTTAACTAGCTACCTAATTGACCTCACAAGGTGGAGTGCAAATTCAATTGGCTAGCAACAAGTTAGTGTCGTCTCAGGCTGTTACCCGTCCAAATTCTAGCTGGAACTGATGCACTCGAGATGCTTTTTGGCCACAGTAGCCTAGCTCAGATCGATCTCGACCAGGACAGATTGAAGTTTTAAGAATTTCAGAAACTGTTCAAAACACCGAAAGAAATATTTGTGGGAAGGAAAGTATTTGTGGTGGGAAGGACGGTGTATACTTACATTGTTGGCCTATTCTACCGGATGCATTTTAGTCTCACCATCTTGAATCTGTAACAGAGAACAAAACATCCATATTATTTTTTGGAATTGTAGAAGTCACTCGAAGAAAATGAGCCTCATCAGACTCCCAAAAAAAAAAAAAAAAAAAAAAAAAAAAAAAAACAAAAATCTGATGATTGTGTTGA
>NW_007383458.1:0-4780 GCF_000475195.1 Diaphorina citri | reverse complement strand
GACTCTTGAGTGGAAGGCAACCACTAGGCGAGGTTAACGCCTTAGGCGTTCTCTACCACCTAACCCTTAGAGCTCTATTATTATGTGGTCAAATTCTCAAATAAATGAGGATAAAATTCCATACCTCGGCTGGGATGGAACCCACGCCCTCCTGATTACCAGGCGAGCGTCTTGACCACTACGCCACCGAGGCACCGAGGCAGCTAAAACCATGTTTGTACTACAGGCTAAAATATGAGTATTCTGAAGATTTGTCCACCGCCTGTAGGTTGGACATCACTGAATTCCTGACTCATGGTCATCCTCAGACAAGTCCATATACACATGTGCGATATCCATATCAATCTGTGTATGTTCTTATCTAGGTATATAATTACCTATGTACATAGATATAGTCTGCTTCTAATAGACCCGGGTTCGATTCCCGGCGGGGTCAAGAAATTTGTATCATGCAAATGATTGATTCCGTGACTGGCTGTTGCGGGGCCCACTCAGCCTCGTGAGGAAAATGAGTAGCTATGACATATAAATGCGCATAGCGACCGGTGCCAGCATGGTAGGTAAACATTGGATTTTAGGATTATTGAGATAGTGGGAAAATCCTATAATGCTGCAGTGGGTACCAAAGTTGTGACATAATAACACAATGAAACTGCATTTACATTTACATAATGAGAAAGTCGAGTACTGCAATCGAACCCGGGTTCGATTCCCGGCGGGGTCAAGAAATTTGTATCATCCAAATGATTGATTCCGTGACTGGCTGTTGCGGGGCCCACTCAGCCTCGTGAGGAAAATGAGTAGCTATGACATATAAATGCGCATAGCGACCGGTGCCAGCATGGTAGGTAAACATTGAATTTTAGGATTATTGAGATATCGGGAAAATCCTACCTACAATGCTGCAGTGAGCACTAAAGTTGTGACATAATAACACAAAGAAACTGCATTTACATCTACATAGTGCTTGAAGCTCTACTTACATTTACAATGAACTCAAAGCACAGAGTTTTAACTCAATTTCCTTTGGGGATTTTTTTTTTTTTTATTTAGGTTTGATATAACAAAAGGTACAACATATTTCTTATCGTCCTGAAATCGAAGAGAGAACGATAGGAGAAAGCCAGCCATGCAAGCACGAACATCATCTGTTCAGTATGAAATTCGCCCTTATCGAGCAACGAACCCGCGACCTAGCGTTTACAAGGTAGGCGCGCCTCCTTTCAAGCTAACTTGGCTGGCACGAGTAACTGATGGTGATTCGTTTTGGATATCTCTTTGTCCACGGTAATTTGAATCCTCTCTTGTGTAAGAAGCGTGACAATTTCTGAATGAAATTTGATTATACATATTATGTAGGTACATACCTGGTACATCAGGTACCTACCTACATAATAGATGGGTTCTTATGTCACCTGATGTAAAATTAGATACCTACTTGGGTAGGTAGGTTCCGATCTTCCTTTAAGTGGGTCTACTTTCGGTGTTCGGTCTACAACCTACCTCGGTGGTGTAGTGGTCAAGACGCTCGCTTGTTAAACAGGAGGGCGTGGGTTCAATCCCAGCCGAGGTATGGAATTTTATCCTCAATATAATTTGTGAATTTGACCACAATAATAGTAGTAGCCTACTGCTGGAGTAAAGGGACTTTTCAGTCCTATGCGAGCAGTATAAATAAGCACTATCATAGTTATTATTATCTTTGGTGTGGGAGTAATTGAGGTCGGAGACGGACGGAGCGAGAACAAGGACAGGAAGTAAGGGGAGAGAAGGAGAAGGAGAAGAAGATGAAGACTAAACGAGAAGAAGGAGGAGGAGAAGAATAAGAAGAAGGAGAAGAAGAAGGAGAAGAAGAAGAAGAAGGAGAAGGAGAAGAAGAAGGAGAAGAAGAAGAAGAAGACTAAAAGAGAAGAAGGAGAAGAAGAAGACTAAAAGAGAAGAAGGAGAAGAAGAAGACTAAAAGAGAAGAAGGAGAAGAAGACGAAGAAGAAGACTAAAGGAGAAGAAGGAGAAGAAGAAGACTAAAAGAGAAGAAGGAGAAGAAGACGAAGAAGAAGACTAAAGGAGAAGGAGGAAACTAAAAGAGAAGAAGGAGAAGAAGAAGACTAAAAGAGAAGAAGGAGAAGAAGAAGACTAAAAGAGAAGAAGGAGAAGAAGGAGACTAATAGAGAAGAAGGAGAAGAAGAAGACTAAAAGAGAAGAAGGAGAAGAAGAAGACTAAAAGAGAAGAAGGAGAAGAAGAAGACTAAAAGAGAAGAAGGAGAAGAAGGAGACTAAAAGAGAAGAAGGAGAAGAAGAAGATGTCCGTAGGCCAATATGGGGCCCCCAGAGTGGCCTGATTAGGTCCCACGTTCTGTTTCGTTCAGGAGTTAAAATTATGGCAAATATGGGGCCCCCAGACATGTCCGTAGGCCAATATGGGGCCCCCAGAGTGGCCTGATTAGGTCCCACGTTCTGTTTCGTTCAGGAGTTAAAATTATGGCAAATATGGGGCCCCCAGACATGTCCGTAGGCCAATATGGGGCCCCCAGAGTGGCCTGATTAGGTCCCACGTTCTGTTTCGTTCAGGAGTTAAAATTATGGCAAATATGGGGCCCCCAGACATGTCCGTAGGCCAATATGGGGCCCCCAGAGTGGCCTGATTAGGTCCCACGTTCTGTTTCGTTCAGGAGTTAAAATTATGGCAAATATGGGGCCCCCAGACATGTCCGTAGGCCAATATGGGGCCCCCAGAGTGGCCTGATTAGGTCCCACGTTCTGTTTCGTTCAGGAGTTAAAATTATGGCAAATATGGGGCCCCCAGACATGTCCGTAGGCCAATATGGGGCCCCCAGAGTGGCCTGATTAGGTCCCACGTTCTGTTTCGTTCAGGAGTTAAAATTATGGCAAATATGGGGCCCCCAGACATGTCCGTAGGCCAATATGGGGCCCCCAGAGTGGCCTGATTAGGTCCCACGTTCTGTTTCGTTCAGGAGTTAAAATTATGGCAAATATGGGGCCCCCAGACATGTCCGTAGGCCAATATGGGGCCCCCAGAGTGGCCTGATTAGGTCCCACGTTCTGTTTCGTTCAGGAGTTAAAATTATGGCAAATATGGGGCCCCCAGACATGTCCGTAGGCCAATATGGGGCCCCCAGAGTGGCCTGATTAGGTCCCACGTTCTGTTTCGTTCAGGAGTTAAAATTATGGCAAATATGGGGCCCCCAGACATGTCCGTAGGCCAATATGGGGCCCCCAGAGTGGCCTGATTAGGTCCCACGTTCTGTTTCGTTCAGGAGTTAAAATTATGGCAAATATGGGGCCCCCAGACATGTCCGTAGGCCAATATGGGGCCCCCAGAGTGGCCTGATTAGGTCCCACGTTCTGTTTCGTTCAGGAGTTAAAATTATGGCAAATATGGGGCCCCCAGACATGTCCGTAGGCCAATATGGGGCCCCCAGAGTGGCCTGATTAGGTCCCACGTTCTGTTTCGTTCAGGAGTTAAAATTATGGCAAATATGGGGCCCCCAGACATGTCCGTAGGCCAATATGGGGCCCCCAGAGTGGCCTGATTAGGTCCCACGTTCTGTTTCGTTCAGGAGTTAAAATTATGGCAAATAAAGATCCCCTACAGGTAAGGTCGTGATGCGTAGTGATTAGGCTGATTAGTGATGATTAGGTAGGCATTATGCTTATTTAGAGAAAAGTTCCACTCAGTTGGCGGCACGGTATCGATGTAAACGATAGAGAAGGTCCACTCAGTTGACGGCACGGTATATCGATCGCCACTCCCTCTACCGTATAGAAAAGACAGGTATGTTGTAATTAAATAGAACAGGTAGGTATATCGTATTCACCACACAGTCAAACACAACAGAGTAATATATCAGTCTGTGCGTGTGTCTGTACCAGGGCCGTATTTTGGCCGGGGGCGCACCCCCCCGCCTCGAGCTTCATTTTTCTCCTGTACCTTGTTTATCCTGCCCGAATAGGACTGAAGAGTCCCTGTACTGTAGGTCAGACTCCGAAAATTTGGAGGCTGGTCTTCTCCCTGTGTTAAGTTCTCCCCCAGCCAGACTAGGTCTTACTAGGTATGTACGTAGGTAATTTTAGCTGAATTAAGTTCTTGTATTTCATTTTCTTTTTGCGTCCCCCTGAGGAATTTGGGACCGCGATGGCACCGGATGAACCGTGCTTTAAACAGCCCTGGTAATGTGGGTAGGTACTATATCAATTATCCTGCCCGAATAGGACTGAAGAGTCCCTGTACTGTAGGTCAGACTCCGAAAATTTGGAGGCTGGTCTTCTCCCTGTTTAAAGTTCCCCAGCCAGACTAGGTCTTACTAGGTTATGTACGTAGGTAATTTTAGCTGAATTGAGTTTTTGTATTTCATTTTCCTTTTGCGTCCCCCTGAGGAATTTGGGACCGCGTCAATTGGCACCGGATGAACCGTGCTTTAAACAGCCCTGGTAATGTGGGTAGGTACTATATCAGATACATTTCCCATCCACTAGTCATCTACCTATCTACTGATACTAGTTGATTACACGCAATGGGGAGCTCTGCATTATCAAGACAATCAATGAGGTAACACACTCTTCGGTGCAGCCACCCACTATCAGGTAGACCTGACAGGTGCGCCTGATCAGGTCCCCCCGTCAGGTCTACCTGATAGTGTGTGTGCTCATTAGGCATCAGATGTACCTTTCGGGTCTACCTGAGAGTGAAAGGTGAATGGCTGGCCTAAAGCAAAAGGTCTTAGGTTATTATTTGTTAGGTTTATATTAGACATCCTATGTA
>NW_007383457.1:19694-25419 GCF_000475195.1 Diaphorina citri | reverse complement strand
GAGGTAATGTTAGTAGGTATGCTGTTTGGCAAGTCCAGGGTAAATAGGTATTAACAAATTTGAATGCATCTGTTCCCAAGTTAAGCAATGCCATGGTGTCCAATATGCAACAGTCCTAAATAGGCCCCCATTTCAATGTAATGTAAGCAATGTCAAACATAGTAGATAGCAAGTTAAGCAATGCCATGGTGTCCAATATGCAACAGTCCTACATAGGCCCCCATTTCAATGTAATGTAAGCAATGTCAAACATAGTAAGTAGATAGTTGGTGCCCAGATAGATGATGACTTGGGCAATTGGGCTCTCACAATTCCCACATTATCCTTCCTTGGATGGACAAGGTGGTCTAGAGCTCATATAAAGGTAGATGAAATGGCTGCCCTTCCAGTACAAAAAAAAAAGAGTAGACTACAACTCCACAGGAGACATAGGGAAGTAAGAGTAGTAGATAGTTGGTGCCCAGATAGATGATGATTTAGGCATTTGGGCTCTCACAATTCCCACATTATCCTTACTTGGATGGACAAGGTAGTCTAAAGCTCATGTAAAGGTAGATGAAATGGCTGCCCTTCCAGTAAAAAAAAAAAGAGTAAACTACAACTCCACAGGAGACATAGGGAAGTAAAAGCAAAATACAAGTTTGTTTTTAAGCAGCAGCCACACAATGGTCAGACAATGCCAATAAAATTGAACTCAATGTTGATTGACATTGCCTGGAATACGTACAAAGTACATAAGATCAATGGAATTATGTATATGATTTTTTCCCAAGTTAAAACTGTGGCTGTGTTTCATGGATAATTGGTATCATCTGACCATAGTGTTGACACTACTTTGTGCATAGCAGCAAATAACAAATCTGGAAAGCTTCTGATGTAGCACCTCCTACAGAAAACCTGAAAGTAACCTAACATTACACAATATTTAGATACCATTACAAAATATTTAGAAGAAAAAAAACTTCACAAGTCTTAGTTGTAGCATGCCTAATTGCTCATCCTATAGTATGTCTCTTGTCAGATGAGCAATATGAGAGATTATACTCCTCCTTTGGTGCTGGGTCAACACAAAATACCCGAAGGTAACCTCTTGAAAAATTTGCTATCATAATAAAAATTTTCATTAGTTGATCTCCACCCTCCCCTATGACCTAACCTAATGCAAACTCTACCACTTAACCCTATATTGAAATTGAATGCAATAGAAAATCAAGTGAAATTAGCCTTGGATTACACACCTTGGACTATTTTACATTAGTAAAAGTACTTGATTAATAAAACACGTTCCCTAATTTAGTACCTTGCAATAGACTGAATCTTTATTGATAAAGCTCACTGACTCTTACATGACAACTGTACATCAATCTTTCCCCGCAGATCACAAAAAAAACTAGAATAGAGTGACCAAGTTTAGAATAAGTGAGTCTACGGGGAGGGCCACAATGCCTTCTTGGTCTCATATCAGGCCCATCCATAGGTGGATCTTTATTGATAAAGATAAGGTGGCTCTTACACAACAACTATACATCACCTACCTCATAGACATATCACAAAATAATACATCACCATCTTACTATAGTCATAAGGCCAGGAAATGATTGTGTAAGTTTTACAAATTGATTATAATGAGATTTGCAAAGACAAATAGCTAAGTAGCTACATTGATCAGCTGACATAACTATGTTTGATCTTGACCAATGTAATGATGACTAATAGAACAGAGGTAATCTTGAGACTGATTCACAAAATGGTCAATGCTATACAGTGTTCTTGAACATGTATCATGGCCTACTTATCATATTGATGCCACTCGTTGGTGTCCTAGTTTCCAAAACTCCAGGATTATTGGTGTCACCCAAAAATGGGTCAGGCTAGTCTAAAGACACTATTGTTAATTTCCTAGGAATTACATAGGTATATGAATTAAGAAAAACTAGGAAGTACATAGAAACAAAGGAGAGTGGACAAAAGAAATTGCTAGTAGGTACCAAAGACTTGGTGGTTGCCTGGTTGAACCAATTTTGATACTCAGTTTCTAGGGTTGTGGACTTGGAGTGAGAATTATAGAGTTTCAAACGAAACCGTCGGGATGGTGGAAACGTTGTAGAGCTAACAAGTGGGACAGATTCAATCATGGAAAGAAATTCCCACAACGTTCCTACTTGGCATCTTGAGGTGCAATTTTGAATTTCTACAATAAACCTGTTGTTCTTACAAACTTTGAGAGCGTCCAATCAACTTACCTTTTGAATAAAAAAAAAGGAAAAACGAAAAGGTGAAAAGCTAACTCAGGTTGTTAAATTAATCATTAAATTACAGTTTGATCCCGGATAACACTTAAAAATTTTGATGTGAACTTTTTTGATTTTTTTAAAATAAAATGAAGGAGGAAACCATATTTAATTTGGTGACGTCATGGGGTTAGGACAAAAACCCCGAATGTGATGATTTTGATGCCAAGAAAAATAACGGGTTCTCAGCCAGCGTACCTAGATTCCAGCGGAGGGGGGCGAGGGAGGACCCCCCCCCCTTGAACTTCATTATTTTTATCCTTCAACATAGGCCAGACTCCGAATATTTGGAGCCGTCCCCGACTTTTTTTTTTTTTGAGAGAGGGTTAATGGTTTTGTAGGTAGGTATGTAGGTATACATTCTTCCGAACATTCTAACATCAAAATTTTCAATATATAGAAAAAGAGGACCCTAGTGAAAGGCTGAAAGGTTCCATGGTGTCGGCGGGGTATTAGGTCCAGGGTCCATGTCTTTATGGTCTTCGTTGACGTACCACGGTACCATTAGTAAAAGTCCGCAACGGAGCTCCGACCCTCGAGAGTCTCGAGACCCTCGACCCCAGCCACGCCCGCTCCGACTCTCAGACAGATCTAGGTCTTTAGCTCCTACCTAGGCCTGTTACACCACTCCACACCGAAGCTTTTTCCGTCACACACACGTTCCGGTGGTGTGACAGATTTTGGTCGAAGAGACATCGAGAGTCTGTGAAATAAATGAGGGTAAAATTTCATGCCTCGACTGGGATCAAACCCACGCCCTCCTGGTCACCAGGCGAGCGTCTTCACCACCGAGGCAGGATCATAATTCATAAATTGTAACTCAAAATCGTTTTACTCCAGTTAGCCAAATAATTTCCAATTTTCCATTGGGACGGCAGGATCATAATTCATAAATTGTAACTCAAAATCGTTTTACTCCAGTTAGCCAAATAATTTCCAATTTTCCATTGGGACAAAAAAAGTCCTAGGCGTTTGCAACACAGCTCTATTAAAGATTTTACAAAGAGGAATGAACATTCAAAACATCTGATTTGAAATCATCTGCTTTGTGATACGCGATTCTTTACAGTTCTTACCTTTTAAATTCGTTGATTTTACATGATCATAAGGTCGAGTTTTGCTTGAAGCAGGGTCTTCCTAATTTAAGAAGAGCGGACTGCGGCTCTTGATGTGAACGGGCTGGGGCCCATTCATTTCACGACAAGGACGTTCACTTTTTAAGGAGGTGTATTTCCTGAAATCTCGCTTCCTGTATACCCAAAAAATTAAATCCATATTCAAAATGCCTCATCTGTGTGCAAAACACTCGGATGCAATAATTTTGCGTGATTTAGAGAATACACCATGCGCGTTAAATACCGCGCCTGAGAAAACCGCGTGTACACCCATCTTTGAGCCGCCTTTTCTGAACTTTCTTTTTACCTCTTTGGAATCGATGATTTGTTTTGATTTTGAGATTTTTGAGGAGCGGATTTTACAAATTTTTGTTGATTCTGGAAATTTTGGATTTTTTTTCGCCGGTTTTGTAAATTTCTGGCAATAATCTAGCCTTTTCTGAACTTTCTTTTTACCTCTTTGGAATCGATGATTTGTTTTGATTTTGAGATTTTTGAGGAGCGGATTTTACAAATTTTTTTGATTCTGGAAATTTTGGACTTTTTTTTTTCGCCGGTTTTGTAAATTTCTGATTTCTGGCAATAATCTGACTTTGACTTGGTAATATTCTCACCACAACCTTTCTCAGACTGTGAACTTATCGTACCTGCAAGTTTACAAAAGGAATCTCCGTACCGCTAAGTCCTGTAAGTATAATCCCTCTTGACTCCCCAGGTGTAGGTATACACCTGTGATCTTATCACCAACGAATTACCTACTACATAAATCAAAATAAATGATTTCATAGTGTTTTAGACTTAAAAGACCATGAAATAGGTTCCTTGTTCCTATCTTGTACATCTTATTTACTATGCCTTCTTAGTTTTAAAGAGAAGTCAGGTTTGATTCTAGAGCCGCCTTTTCTGAACTTTCTTTTTACCTCTTTGGAATCGATGATTTGTTTTGATTTTGAGATTTTTGAGGAGCGGATTTTACAAACTTTTGTTGATTCTGGAAATTTTGGACTTTTTTCGCCGGTTTTGTAAATTTCTGGCAATAATCTGACTTGGTAACCATTCTCACCACAACCTTTCTCAGACTGTGAACTTATCGTAGGTACCTGCAAGTTTACAAAAGGAATCTCCGTACCGCTAAGTCCTGTAAGTATAATCCCCTTTGACTCCCCAGGTGTAGGTAGGTATACACCTGTGATCTTATCACCAACCAGAATAAAATTGTCACAAATGAGCAGTGACCAGTGTTCTTATAGGGTTAGGTTAAACACAAAAAGGAGATTTCTTTTTCATTGCCATGGCTTCTGAATAATTACCCATTTCATTTACAATCCATTCCATTCCATTTCATTTACAATCCATTCCAGAATTTCAATGGCACGTGGAGGAATCAGAGGTGGTGCAAGAGGGAGAGGCACTCCCCAGGTGTAGGTAGGTATACACCTGTGATCTTATCACCAACCAGAATAAAATTGTCACAAATGAGCAGTGACCAGTGTTCTTAAAGGGTTAGGTTAAACACAAAAAGGAGCTTTCTTTTTCATTGCCATGGCTTCTGAATAATTACCTATTTCATTTACAATCCATTCCAGAATTTCAATGGCACGTGGAGGAATCAGAGGTGGTGCAAGAGGGAGAGGTGGACCAATGCGAGGAGGTATCCCTCCGCAAATCAGAAGATTCCCCAAGTATGTTCCTCACATGAGACATCCATTTGACTATGTCCTATGTGAAAATGCTTTCCCAAGAGTTGCTCCACGGCCTGACGAAGAACTGTACGAACAAATTTTACTCAAGAGAAACGAAGAGTTGACACCTTCCGAACAGGACCTTGCACTGATCCAGGGCTTTGTGCAAAAAGTGCAGGCTGTGTTTGACAAACTGATTGTCTCGTCTGGTGATCCAGAGATTGATGTAAGTTTCCAAAACACATATTTAGAACCAACATAAATAAATTTGCAATTCCTTACAATTATTTGTAGGAAGCACTGATGTATATCCCACCCCTATTATAGCCCCCTGTGGCATGAGGCCCCACATGGACCCTTAAGGTGGGCCCTGTCAAATTTGGAGATCTACCCTTCTCTTTCAGAGGGAGGGGGCCTAGGAAGCCATTGGAAAGTAGGTATTATTAAAGAAACAATACCAATGTCACCTCCTATGTTGAAAGGTCTATCACTATCACATAGCTTCCCTTGGAAAAAAATATACTGTGTAATTTACTTATTTTTAATCTCTTGAATACTTCTCTTTAATTTCTTGAAATTATTATCAATTTTCCCTCTAGATTGACGAGACCAGGGCTGTGGGGTCATTCAAGAAAGG
>NW_007383457.1:8029-12741 GCF_000475195.1 Diaphorina citri | reverse complement strand
TAGATTTACATGCCGCAAACTTTTTCAGCGACCCTTAATCGGGCGAGGGCCCCCCCCCCCTTGAACTTCATTATTTTTAATATTTTTATCCTTCACCATAGGCCAGACTCCGAAAATTTGGAGCCGACCCCGACTTTTTTTTTGAGAGAGAGAGAGAGAGCGCGAGAGAGAGGGTCAATGGTTTTGTATGTAGGTATACATTCTTCCGAACATTCTAACATCAAAATTTTCAATATATAAAAAAAAGAGGACCCTGGTGAAAGGGTCCATGCTGTCGGCGGGGTATTAGGTCCAGGGTCCATGTCTATAATATGGTCTTCGTTGTCGTACCATTAGTAAAAGTCCACAACGGAGCTCCGACCCTCAACCCTAGCCACGCACGCTCCGACTATCAGACAGATCTAGGTCTTTAGCTCCTACCTAGGCCTGTCACACCACTCCACACCGAAGCTTTTTCCGTCACACACACGTTCCGGTGGTGTGACAGATTTTGGTCGAAGAGACATCGAGAGTCTGTGAAATAAATGAGGGTAAAATTTCATGCCTCGACTCGGATCAAACCCACGCCCTCCTGGTCACCAGGCGAGCGTCTTCACCACCGAGGCAGGATCATAATTCATAAATTGTAACTCAAAATCGTTTTACTCCAGTTAGCCAAATAATTTCCAATTTTCCATTGGGACAAAAAAAGTCCTAGGCGTTTGCAACACAACTCTATTAAATATTTTACAAAGAGGAATGAACATTCAAAACATCTGATTTGAAATCATCTGCTTTGTGATACGCGATTCTTTACAGTTCTTACCTTTTAAATTCGTTGATTTTACATGATCATAAGGTCGAGTTTTGCTTGAAGCAGGGTCTTCCTAATTTAAGAAGAGCGGACTGCGGCTCTTGATGTCAATGGGCTGGGGCCCATTCAATCCATTCATTTCACAAGGACTTTCACTTTTTAAGGAGGTGTATTTTCTGTATAGGTACCTAAAAAATTAAATCCATATTCAAAATGCCTCATCTGTGTGCAAAACACTCGGATGCAATAATTTTGCGTGATTTAAAGAATACACCATGCGCGTTAAATACCGCGCCTGAGAAAACCGCGTGTACACCCATCTTTGAGCCGCCTTTTCTGAACTTTCTTTTTACCTCTTTGGAATCGATGATTTGTTTTGATTTTGAGATTTTTGAGGAGCGGATTTTACAAATTTTTGTTGATTCTGGAAATTTTGGATTTTTTTTCGCCGGTTTTGTAAATTTCTGGCAATAATCTAACTTTGACTTGGTAATATTCTCACCACAACCTTTCTCAGACTGTGAACTTATCGTACCTGCAAGTTTACAAAAGGAATCTCCGTACCGCTAAGTCCTGTAAGTATAATCCCTCTTGACTCCCCAGGTCCAGGTGTAGGTTAAAGACCTGTGATCTTATCACCAACCAGAATTACCTACTATAGAAATCAAAATAAATAATTTCATAGTGTTTTAGACTCAAAAGACCATGAAATAGGTTCCTAGTTCCTATCTTGTACATCTTATTCACTATGCCTTCTTAGTTTTAAAGAGAAGTCAGGTTTGATTCTGTTAGTAAACTTTTAAGAGCACAACACTATACCTTTCAGGTACTTGTCCAGAAGTCACATCAATGGAAAATTGCTACAAGAAGGAGGAGCTTGCTTTTTCATTTCCATGGCTTCTGAATAATTACCCGTTTCATTTACATTCCATTCCAGAATATCAATGGCTCGTGGAGGAATCAGAGGTGGTGCAAGAGGGAGAGGTGGACCAATGCGAGGAGGCATCCCTCCGCAAATCAGAAGATTCCCCAAGTATGTTCCTCACATGAGACATCCATTTGACTACGTCCTATGTGAAAATGCTTTCCCAAGAGTTGCTCCACGGTCTGACGAAGAACTGTACGAACAAATTTTACTCAAGAGAAACGAAGAGTTGACGCCTTCCGAACAGGACCTGGCACTGATCCAGGGCTTTGTGCAAAAAGTGCAGGCTGTGTTTGACAAACTGATTGTCTCGTCTGGTGATCCAGAGATTGATGTAAGTTTCCAAAACACATATTTAGAATCAACATAAATAAATTTGCAATTCCTTACAATTATTTGTAGGAAGCACTGATGTATATCCCACCCCTATAGCCCCCTGTGGCATGAGGGCCCCACATGGACCCTTAGGGTGGGCCCTGTCAAATTTGGAGATCTACCCTTCTCTTTCAGGGGGAGGGGGCCTAGGAAGCCATTGGAAAGTAGGTATTATTGAAGAAACAATACCAATGTCACCTCCTATGTTGAAAGGTCTATCACTATCACATAGCTTCCCTTGGGAAAAAATGTACTGTGTAATTTACTTATTTTTAATCTCTTGGATACTTCTCTTTAATTTCTTGAAATTATTATCAATTTTCCCTCTAGATTGACGAGACCAGGGCTGTGGGGTCATTCAAAAAAGGTGTTGCCATCAAGGGAGAAAAATCAGCTGATCTGGTCATCATCTTCAAATCTCTGCCAACCAAGGAGGCTGTCAGCTGGGTTGCTAACAAGGTGTTGACGGAGATCAAAGCAGGAGAAGCTCCTAGGAATAAAGCTGGTGAGTGAAGTAATCTGTATAAAAAAACAACAACCATAAGTACCTTAATTGTGCTCCTCTTGCCCAAACAAGCGACCAGCAAGGCCTCTCTGCTTGTTGCGTGGAGGTTGGTTCTATTTGATGACGCCGCCCTACTTCACGTACTTGTGGGACCAAATTGAGTGACCTTGAGTGGGGTCCGGCTGTGGCCAGATAGGTCCCGGTTGACCCTCGCGGGTTCCTTCGTCATCGTTCGCGAGAGCGGCACTGCCCGGTCTGCGGTCCTTAGGGAACAAGAGGACTAGGCTCCAGCTAAGCTACATGGGCCCCCGGCTTGAATTGTAAGTGTTGCGCCGAGGCTCTTTATGCTCCCTACTCAGGCCACTACTATGTTTACGCGGCTGCCCTGCTGCGCAGTACCTGCGATGGTCGGCGCCTTAGGCTCGGTGTACCCTTGTCGCCCGAACGGGCCGCCCCGCCGACCTTCACTCGCCATGACAACAATAGGACCGTCCCCTATCTTTCCTACCTTCTACTTCCTTACAACGATTCTTTTTTTTTAGGATGGAAAAACAAAGGCACTCTAGCCCCGTGACCAGCATGTATCCACTGGGCATGTCGCTTCCACTCGTACCACCTTTAGCCCTTAATTGAAGCGGTGTTATTTGCAGTCATAGATTACTTAAGAACACGTCATTCTCTACTCCGAAAAGTTGTGCTTACAGGAGGGTCGTCGCCGTTAGTTCGGTTTGTGTCTCGTGTGGCTATCATCTGAAGCTGGGGTGCGGCGAACCCATGCAGGCCTATGGGCCCTGGAGGCCGACCCTGTTACGCCCCTCACTCCTAGGCTGCATGCTGGATGGTTCTCAGACAATCTGCCTCTTCCCATCTACCTTGCCTACTGCAAGGAGTACCTTTCTTTTTTTTCTGGTTTTTTTTTGTTTTCGTGTTCTTACTTATGTCGGATAACGTATGGTGTATTAGAAAAAGCCTATCTAACTATTATAAACAACCGACAGGGACCTTAACTACGAGTGTAGGCGAGGACGATCCACCTCTCACTCCAAGTACGTATAAAATAAAAAATTTTACCAATTCACCTATCATGACAATAAGACTTGAGCATCTTGATGTTGGTTTCCCATGAGTACACAGGGTGTAATACAGAATACAACCATAGGTTCATGAAATATTATAATCCGAATAAGAATAATAAAAAAAATAATAATAATGGTCCATAACACGAATCGAATGGGCGTCGAGTTAGTAGGTACCTAAAGTAGTACCGAGACTTGGGAAAAAGGTTTCGCTCAAAAAGTTCGGAATAGTATTACGCTTAGCTCCGATAATTTGGGCTCCATAGAAGCACTCGCAAGTGTAGGTTTGGTACAGTGTACAAACATTGGCGATCGTCTACGTGACGTAGTGCTATAGGTCCATACACGTGTAGCCCAACGTCGACAAAGTTCAATCTCACGTCTCACCAGTGCTCTGTGGCGTCCTACTCTGGAAACAACTGGTCTAGTTTGGGCACGAGGAACTACAGGTAAAACTTAGGACCTTAAAACCTTGTACTACTGCAGTCTCTCACCGATAAAGTTCTTTATTTTAAATACACGGATGTCAAAGTTCAGTAATTTTTCTAAAAGTCTTTGAATACACTTTTTTTATAGTTCAATTCATACAGTTGGTTTCCATCTATTTGAACAATGGTACTTTCGATAAATATTGTATGAACAAAATTTATCGACATCACCAGTTCAGACTATTTTAGTCCTCCCTTTCACATCCAAGTTAGGGTCGGTTTCATTCCCCTAATACTTCAATCTAACCTCATCATGGATAAACCTTTAATATCATTTAATCACCACTCTCCTTTCGACCTGGAGACACCAGTCACCAGTGTGTCCTTTGGACATGTCGGTCGGTTCGTTCCAACTTCTCTCCCTTGAAGTTGACGATTCTAGAATAGTAGGGTTTTCGTTTATTCTCTTCCTTCTGTCCTATCCTCTTTCGATCGACAAGGTGTTTGTTTGGTCTCCTATTTTAGACGAGGTCCACCCTTAGTTTGGGTACTGGATCACCAACGTTCCGTCTACACAATGGGGGGTTCGATTGATCCGACCGACAGAGAA
>NW_007383457.1:0-1702 GCF_000475195.1 Diaphorina citri | reverse complement strand
TCGTGTCATGTAAAAAAAGGGTTCCTGCA
Source organism: Diaphorina citri (assembly GCF_000475195.1). Classification (NCBI taxonomy): domain Eukaryota; kingdom Metazoa; phylum Arthropoda; class Insecta; order Hemiptera; family Psyllidae; genus Diaphorina; species Diaphorina citri. Next base: position 1,673 of record NW_007383457.1, on the reverse strand, counting down.
TACACTACACTCATCTGGAAAGTTGTACTCGACCCTTAAACTGCATAGACAAAGAAATTATTATGGATGAAGGGTTACTGAAGGATCCCGGGGGAGGGGACTTTCTCTTCCCACTAGAGTTTTAACTGTCCCGGTGGAATTCCCCAGGAACACCCAGGGAGTACGGCGGTGTCCCGATTCCGCCTCCCTAACTATGTCAGTCACGAAGGCATGTTTATTAACATTCCGTTAACGTTTAACATACACACTACCAACCACACATGATTTATAACACAAAACCTTTGAAGTAGTTAGAGACAGTGGTCTGCTCTGTTAGGTCAAACAGAGTTTGTGCCGGACGTGAAAAACGGTGTTTCGGCGGACCTAGTCGCGGTCCAGGACAAGCCTTCACAGTTCGAGCAGGCATAAGAGAACTCATTTTAAACAAGCATGTCCAATTTACTTATTTTTAATCTCTTGGATACTTCTCTTTAATTTCTTGAAATTATTATCAATTTTCCCTCTAGATTGACGAGACCAGGGCTGTGGGGTCATTCAAGAAAGGTGTTGCCATCAAGGGAGAAAAATCAGCTGATCTGGTCATCATCTTCAAATCTCTGCCAACCAAGGAGGCTGTCAGCTGGGTTGCTAACAAGGTGTTGACGGAGATCAAAGCAGGAGAAGCTCCTAGGAATAAAGCTGGTGAGTGAAGTAATCTGTATAAAAAAACAACAACCATAAGTACCTTAATTGTGCTAAGAGACAGCCAGCCTAGTTAGCTTGGGGGGTAACACATCTGCCTTGCAACCACTAGGTCATGGGTTTGATTCCCACCTGGAGCAGATTTTATCCTCTGGTTTGTTTGTGGAACAGCTAGCTTTCTCCTATCCTGTCTTCCTTCTCTTATTTGCTTTTGGGATGATAAGATCTTAGCAGTTGAAGTTCCCTCTCTTCAACCTTGCTTGGCTGGCTGTACAGGTTTCCTGTGTGACCACTGACCACAGAGGTCCAGCTTTCCTCTCACCACTAATTTACTATAATTTCCAAATAGGTACTACTCCAATCTAACTTCATAATCCCCTTACTTTGGCTGGGATTGAACCTACACTTTCCCTCCTGATTTTATCAGACTTGACCACTACAGCTATTTAAAACAAGTATGTTATAAATAGCTTTCATGGTAACAAGTTTATCTACCTTTGGTTGACATACTTAACTTGATATTTTTTTCACATAAGTTTCTGAAAATCTTTTTAATGACTTGAAACTGTAGGCACATAAATTTTATTTCTTGAAATAGCCACTCTCTGACGTCATCATGTTCCAAAATTCCAGGATTCAAAATGGACATCAAGGAGCACGGGTTTGATCTGGTCAACAAAGGTCTCATCCTGCGGTGTCTCGTGACCACTCTGCACTCTAACTTGAAACAGCTGCAACCCGATGTGCACATACCGGTATCCGTGTGCAAGTTGCATCTGCTAGCGTACAAACATGTGCATTGGTTTGATGTGAATGCTCAGAACGATACTGTGAAAGCTCTGATTCGGATCATGAGGGATTTGAAAACTCGCTTCGAAGGGTTCAGCCCATTGAATCCATGGATGATTGAGCTTCTGGTAAGAAAGCACTAAAATCACTATAACCTAGTAATAACTAATAATTATACTAAAATCTATTTGTATTAGTAATAA